>NC_133662.1:95361073-95638703 GCF_037893015.1 Macrotis lagotis | reverse complement strand
CCTTCTGTTTACTCCACTGTCATTTCACACACGTTTTCTGAATACTTCATTTTCTTCTTCTTTATGGTATGGTAATATTCGATCATACTCATAAATCACAATTTGTTGAACATTCCTTCATTGATGGATGTCTGCTTTCTTGCTAATCTTTTTATATGAAACTCTGTCCTTGTTAAGGAAGATGCCCAATTGTGGGATAAAAGTGTTAGTGTGCATGACTGGTTTGATGACTATTGTATAATTGCAAATTTTTCTGGAGTGAACCCGTAGAGTTCTTTTTATTTCAATTTCTATTTTCACTGGTTTGAACCAATCTTTTATAACTTTTATAACTTTCAAGTTTCTTAAAAATAATCATGACAGTTGATAATATATTTGTTGTTAATTATTCATTATATATTTACATATTTAGATATATTTATATTCATATGTTTATATTTATATGTGCATTCATACTTATAAATCGATACATATATGTGCATATATGAATGGCCTCTTTATTTTGAATACCATATTTTTAGAAATTGATGTAAGGATTTCCTACAAATTGGTCATTTCTCTTATTATTGCTTTTGTTCATTTCTTTATAAAACATTTATTTTCTCTTTTTGATAAACATTTCCTGCCTGTTTTTTGTCTCCCCCTCCACCAGATATAATTATGAAGGAGAACTTCTGCTATACTCTATTGTTAAAATGATGTCATCATTTATACCCTTACCTAAGAGATAGGAACTTATCATGGCATTTACATAAAACTTTTGATTTGAATTTAATTTTTGATTCTCAGTCCATATTTTCCCAATGATTATTTTAGGACTATAAGAGTATCTTTGTTTGGGGGTTTAACATACAATCTTTCTTATATTTGAATGATTCTGGGGTCTGGCTTATCTAACCAGTTCCACTGATCTATCTTTATATTGTTTACGCAGTACAAAATTGTTTAACTATTCCTTTATAATATATTTTGAGATCTTAAAATAGCATTCTCCCAGATTTCTCCATTGTTTCAATTCCTTAAAGTTTTAGACAGTTTGTTTTCAAAAATAATTTTGATATTAATTCATTTAATAGTATAATATGAATTCTGACTGTTAGAGTTGTTTAGTACTAAATCTCTAAATTAATTTAGGTAGCATGTCATCTTACAGTAGTTGCACAGACCAATCATAAACAAGTAATACTGTTGCTATCTTCCATCATTTCTATAAATAGTATTTTATGTGTGTAATTTTACATCCTTGGTTGTGTCTTAATATGTTAATTTACAGCAATATTGTGATTTTTTATTATTTTAAAATTTTAATTTCCCTCACTATTCATTTAGCTTTGATTACTATTAGTAATACCTAGAAATCTTAATTTATTTTGTGGATGGATTTTGAATCCTACTTTTTTTTAAAGTTATTACTTCTTCATTTCTTTACTTTTTTTCTGGGGTTTTCTAGGCAAACCATCTTTTCATCTGCAAAAGGGGACAGTTTTATGTCCTTTTTCTTGTTTATGTTTTTAATATATTTAATCTTGCCTTGTTGTTATAATTAGGATTCTGTCTAATAATAATGGTCAAAGATGGCATCCTTGTTTTACTCCTAAACTTAACATGAAGGTTTCTAATATTCTACCATTTCAGATGATACTACTGTCTCTTAGTATAAATCCTATGTTAGCATACTTTAATTATATTAAGGATTTTTCATAACTACTTCAAAGAAATTTTGAAATGATTCAATGTCAAATTTTGTAAACTTTCTTTCAAAACTATTGAACTATTTATGGTTTCTGTGTTATTTATGATTACACCATATTTTGTATTTTTCCCTCTGATGATGAGCCATCATTATATCCCTATTAAAAATACAATGGTCACAAGAAACCTATTTTCATAAACATTGCTATAGACTCTTTGCTAAAATTTTTGTTACCACTTTATCAATATTTGAGAATAGTTTTGCTCTAATCTTCTTTGTCTATGATTTATCTGATCTCTGGATCAGGATCATACTTAGCTTATAACATAAGGTTGGTAAAATAGTTTTTTTTTACTCAGTTATTGCTAATAGATATGTTCAAAAAAGATAATTCCTTTTAAACATTTCTCATAATTTTCTCATAAATCTATCTGAACTAGGCTTTTTAGTAGTTTTTTAATCTTTGTATATTAATTTATTTTATTTGTGGTTGTTTAACATCTCTATTTCAAATTTAGGTAATCATTTTCTTTAAGGTTTTATTTCTACTGACATATAATTGCCTATGGCAATTTATGTGTATATACATAAAACATACATACATACATACATACATGCACACACACACTTTTTTCTTAATTTTTATTTAGGTAATTAGATTTCCATCACTTTTTAAAATTGAGTTAGATATTGGTTTATCTATTTTCTTTATCTTAGTTTTATCATTTTGATTATATTTTTGTTTATTTGTATATATCACACATATATTATTTCATACTATTTTAGAGTTATGCAGTTTTTTGTTGTTTAGTCATTTCAGACAAGTCCAACTCTTCAATACTCCATTTTGGGAGATTTTCCTAGCAAAAGCATACTAGTGATTTCCCATTTCCTTTTCCAGATCACTTTCCAGATAAGTAACTAAGACAAACAAAATAACGTGATTTGGCTAGGGTTACACAACTAGCAAGTGTCTGAGGCCAGATTTGGAGGAAGACGAGTTTTCCTGACTTCAGTCCCGTGACTGTTTCACCTAGCTGCCCTAAAATATGTTATTTATTAATTTATTATTTAATTCATTATATTTTTATTAGTTTGAAATTTTAAACTTTTGCCCTGTTCATTAGTTCCATATATGAAAGATTCCTTGAAATATTTAGCATGAGTTGGCTTTTTTAGGAAATATTTTGATCATTAATAACAGAATAAAAATAAAACATGGGTTTTGTCTTTATACTTATTGAAGTTTTTGAATGCTGTAGTTGAGAAGACAAAATTAAAGAGGTTAAAAGAGACTCCAAATGATCTTTTGATACATGAAATAATACTCACTTTAAAAAGCCCACAATATTGGAGAGTCTTCTTTATAAAGGATATGGTTGACTCATTCACACAGAAAAAACTTCAAACAAAAAAATAAACAAACAAAACATGCTTTTAGAATGTTTAGAGTCTATGGCTCTCATACATCTATATAGTTTTCTTGGACAGACAGTGAAAATGGATGCTATGTTAGGAATAGAACTGAAAAAGAAGAAAGTGAATTATATAATCCTTTAATGATTCTCAAGTTTCTCCCTGAAAAACCTTTTAAAGACCAATATTTCACATGATACATATAAACATAAATGTATATATAGCTTTAGCTTTGCAGGACATATTATTCTGGGCTGCATACCCATGGGCATTGTTTTGGGAGATATGGCATTCCATTACCATATTTTCTTATAGATAAAGTACAGTCATGCACTATCAATTCTCTTTTCTTTGATAGCCAAAAGCTTATCTTCTGTTGGCTTAAAATGTTTGTTTATTGAATTCTGAAGTTATATTTCCATATCCTTTGGTATCTGAAGCTTGGAGTATCTTTGTCAATGGTCTATGATTCTATAAATTACTACTTTGCTCTCTGCTTCAAATGTTTCTTGACAATATTCCTTATTATTTAATGTGGTATTGTATTTGGGCTTTTTTTACCTCGTATTTTATTTTTCTGAGAAACCTCTGATTCTTAAATTATCTCTGAATATCCTGTCTGTAAAGTTAATTGTTTTAACTTATAGTGAATTCATGTGATTTTTAATGGTGTTATTATTTGATTCTCTTTTGCTTAAGATACCTCCAGACACAGACACAGACACAGACACAGAGACACACACACACACACACACACACACACACACATTTTCAATTCAACACCAACTATTTCATCATTTATTCTGAAATGCTTTAGTTATCTTTTTTCAAGAAATCTGATTTCTGTTCAAATTTCAGTTCTAATTTCTATTCTTATTTCTTCTTTTAATTTTTCAATTATTCTGCGGAGCATTCCTAAATATTTGTTACATTATTTCCAAACTATTTTTAATCATTTGATATCATAGAAAAATCTTTTATCATTTTATTTTAAATTTTTTCCATGTATCTCTGGACATTTTTCTAATTTTTATGCATCTTTGCTATTTTTATTGTATTATTTGTTTGGGATCTTGGTCCTCCCTAAGTTTTCTCTGTCCATCTTCTTTACTCAGTTAATCTTATATTTGGTCCTTCCTAGCATTTATATTTGGTCCTTCCTTCAATCACTGTCTCTGGTCCATCTTCTGTCTAGACCCCCAATACCAAATGGTTATAGAACTTTTCTTAAGTTGAGTGTAATTCTCTGAAACATGTAATCTGCATGGTAGGTGTAGCTTCAGTGTCCTTTGTAGGGTCTTAAGTTTACAGAATCTTTGTTTTTGTTTTATCTTTAAAAATCTTCTTCAGTTCCAGAATATAGACATTTATTTAATAAATGTTTGTTGAAATGATCTGTTATTGCTCTACCCCGCTGACCTTCTATTTATTGTGGCAAAGAATATCAGCTATGTTTTCCTTTCCTCAAGAAGGATGGACTTTCTGAGGATGGGCTTGATTTGTGTGTGTGTGTGTGTGTGTGTGTGTGTGTGTGTGTGTGTGATACTTTCCTCTCCCTTTTTGGGATTAGTGAGTGGAGTGAGACTGGGTCATTTCCAAGTGTAGAAGGGTAGAATTCACTTGAGTCATACTACGAAATAGGGGACATTGTAGTTTATCATTCAGGGGATCCAGAAAGGCTGATGGCATGAATCCTTCAGACATCTTTTTGTTTCAAAAGAAGTTTATGTTGTGTGGAGAGGTTTCCATTCTTCTGATGTCATTTTTATTTTCATGAATCTTGTGCATTCTTTTTTGACCTGAAATGAAGATGGGAATTTAGAAATGATGCTGAAGACTAGCTCACATAACCATTTTCTGTCAATTGGTTTTTTTAGCTTCAAAGAAATGATCTTTGCTCTGTTATCACATTGTGTGATTGATTCTAATTTTGTAAAAGATTCAAGGTTTGTGAATTACAGATGCAGATGGATTATTAAATCTTAATAATGATGGTCTTTAGAGTAGTGAATGGGGGGAAGGTTAAATTAGAGAACCCTAATGCTATAAGCTTCTAACTCAAAACTGTTTTTCCTTTTCAGTTTTTGCCCCAGTGTTTATATCATGTTGCCAACACCTCAGTCTCTTTCTTTGACCATATCACATATACTTCTCAAACATAACATGTTTATCTACTCAACCCTCACCCTGTTAGTTAATATATTTCTTTAAAATGTATAAATATATATGCATTTATGTATATTTATGCTAACTACAAGTCTACCAATAGCTTCACTTTTTTTTTCCTTTTTCCATAACAACTTGGATGGTAATATTATTATAAATAGTAACTACAAATGAGATTTGGATGCAATACTGAAATGTTTTTGTGATACAAATCAAGATGACTGCAAATAGTAATCTCACAGTTTCCATATATGGAAATTCACAGTTCTAGGTGCAATATTTCTGCTTCTTGAGATCAAACTAGTAGGAAGAACAATGTTAATTCACACAACTTGGAAAAAAAAATCAATGTGTTTAGTTAGGGTAGTATTCCTCAAATGTTAGGTGGAAGTCATATCATTGAATATAAGTAATAGAAAATGTGTGATGTGTCCTGTGTTAGACAGTCCCAGAGATCAGCGGGATATATATGTAATGATCTATAGAATAAATGACTTTTTAGCATTTCCTCTAAAACAGGAGATAGAATAGAGAATCTAGTCACATTGCAGCTCCACTCTACCTATGTGACTACCTACCTAGTGACTTAAGACTCATAAAAATTTCATAGCATCTTAATTTTGAAAAGTTACCTTACAGTTCCTCTATTCTTAACTCTTAGCAAAGATAAGAATTTCTTATAAAATACCCATGTTGCCTAACTTCTAATTGGATGCTTCTAAAGTCATGGATCTTGCTACCAAAAGAGGCAGGACATTTCATATCAGGAAGATTTGGTCGGAAATATTTTTCCCCATAATGATGATCATTACTTCTTTCCCCCAAAATGATGATCATAACTTCACAACCTCTGATCCTATTTTTGTCCTTATGATTTCTTAATCTGGGGGTCTAAACACTTTCATGCTGTTTTGATAGCTATACTTAAACATAATTAATTTCCTTTGTATTTTCCTATGTATTTTATTCAATGCCTTTAAAAACATTCTGAGAAAGGGTTCATAGATTTCTCTACACTTCCAAAGGGATTCATAATATAAAATGTTGTGCTTAAGAACAAAGAGAATGAGTCCACTCTTTCTTCCAGATAATTGTTTTTTCAGATATGGCTATTATGTTCTTTCTTGAGGAATTTTTTTTTCTTTAGGCTGAATATCTATTTTTTTCTTCAACCAATTCTCATATGATATGTTTCCTAGGTCACTCATGATCTTTGTTACCACCTTCTAATCCTCCTTCTGCTCTACTTAATCCCAGATTAATCTAAGTTTTACATGTCATAAAACCCTATGATTTTTCTTGTAGTTTGTGTTTACTTTCAGGATTTACTCCTTTCTTTCTCCTAACTTGTCTAATCACTTTCAAGAAAGATGTCACTATATAGTGATTTCTACATTTAGCAAATTATAACTATACTATATAGATCATTGGAATGTTTTTAAAAACATTCTGATATGTTCTCTGGCATAAATTAGTGTAAAATGATCATCAAAATGAGTATCATGTTTAATATGATAGTAAACAATTCTATATCTCATATGGAAACTTTTTTTCCTAGTTACAAAGTCAAAATTATCTCTCTTATTCTCTGTCTCATAATTGGCAGTGACCATGCCAAGAAACTTTTACTATGTACAAATATGAAAGTGGTGTCTAAGGAAGTTCTGTTTGAAACTCATTTGATTCTTATAAACACAACCTAAGATAAGGTCTGTTTATCTGTCTATCTATCTATCTATCTATCTAATCTATCTATCTAGTTATATATCAAGTTATAGATAACATGTACTGTCATAGTACTAAGGCCAAATTTAACAATTTATATTTTCAACTAGTATTTCATTTTAGTATATATTGATGAAATAATGAACAATCAAAAAGTCCTTCTAATGCAAAATATCAGACTTCTGAGATTTACCCTACTTAAGTCTTCTGCTCCTTCATGACCCCTTACTTGAAGCTTTTATCCCCAAGTCAAACATGCTAATTTTTTTCTTTAGACCTTGATTAGTCCTTTCTTTATCTTTCTTTGAGCTATTTTGTAACATAGTTATTCATTGTATATTTTGAAATGTTTTTGACTAATCTAGATTCTAAGTTCTACAAAGGTCACTCTTTTGAGTGTCTAGAATCATTATTCTGCACATCTTTTTTAGGGGATGGGGCTGATTTCATTAGTACAGAGAAATCTCCCTTTACCAATGTATATCAGCAATTGTTCTTCAATCTGTAGTTTTAGACAATTGTTTAAAAGTGCTAAGAGTTTCAATGACTTTCTTAGGGTCACAGAACCTGTTCTAGTGAAGTATTCATGAGGTAGATTCTATTTACTTATACCATGCTGACTCTCATCTTGAACATAGTAGATGTTTAATTAATGTTAATTGAATGGGATTGAATTGTTTTCAGCATAACTGATTCTGATTGGCTAATTATTCACCATATAATACATTGGCAGCCTTCTACTTCATTTGGTACCGTGACAACGTGGTTGTTGCTTAGCTCTCTTTTTCTCACTGGTAGTATTTACAGTTCTATAATGGAACTTCCTTGTAGGAAACGGTAAACTAAAAAGAAATATAGTCTATGTTAAGCATCATTTTTATGATCTATGAAACACTTCAGACAGGTAGTTGATTAAATGCCCTGGATGTCCATAGACAGTAAAATAGAACTTGTATAGCCCTAGGACATACACTGAATGTCTTACCACTTCTGCCAATCTATTGAAAATAATGAACCTGCTCTAAAAGTCAGACCCCTGGGTATGCTGGAAGGCATGATTCTCAAGGGTTAAATTTTCAAATGAATGCTGGAATATATATACAGATTCCAACAACAAATCTATGAATTTACACCATATATGGATGCATTCTACTTTTCAAAAAGGTGAAGCTGGGCTGATAGGATGTCAAACACTACCCTTTGAACAGGGCAGAAGGCAGAGACTCATCTTTTCAACTGTGTGCTGTAAGCCTGAAGGAAGCACAGTTATGCCCTTGGAGCCTTCCAAGGATAGGAGAGCCAGACGGAATAATCAGTGTGCAGAAACTCAACACCCAACAACTTACCAGGCAAAGGGACATGAATACGGGAGTGACTGTGTGATGATGCAAATGAGGGGCAAAATGGTACAAATTCCTATTTCCCAGAAGGTGTAATTAGGAAGGGGAGGTAAAACACACCGTGCGTGTGTGTGTGCACACACACATACACACACACACACACACACACACACATGCACATGCACATGCACATACACACATCCCTGGAAATGAAAGCATATGCATACTCAAATGTATATGACTACCTCAGGTACAGGTTGAGCAGCTTAAAAGATGCAAGTAATTTTCTCCCATTTCCATATATTCTTTTAATTTAAAAGTTTGCAGAAAATTCTATCAATAACACTAACAATAAACTATGAAACAGACACCACACAATACTAATGCAAATATCATAAACCCATGCACCCCGGGCACTTAAAACATCAGAGACAAAATTAATCTGAGCCAAATATAAGGAGTAGATATAATAATCAGTCTCTTATAATGAACACAAATCCTCCAACTAATTCAAATGAACTATTTGATGTCCCATTCATTAGGGACATTGGTCTTTTCTAAATGATATGTTTCAATAATGTGAATAAATTATCTTCCCAGTCCATGTGTTGTTCTAATGTTCTGTGGTTAGTCAATATATTACTTATGAATGGCAAATAAATGGAAAATGTGTTTGGGAGCAGCCAGAAAAATAATGTTAACATTTATGACTTACAAAGCACTTTATGTAAATCATGTCATTTGGACTTCAAACCAGCCCTTTGAGGTGGATTGTAAAAAATACCATCATTCCCATTTTATGGACAAACAAACTGAATCTCACAGGGATTTGATGATTTGCTGTCATTTAGACCTCATGATAGACCTGTGAGCTAGATAATGCAAGTATTTTTACTCCGATTTCGCAGATTATGAAACTGGGTCTCAAAGTCATTTAACGACTTGCTTTAGGATGTAAATTAGCAAATGGTAGAGTACATTTTCACATCCAAGTGTTCTGACTCAAATCAAGTGTTTTTATATTCCTATGATACTATCCCTACTACTATATGTTATCATATTTCTTAATGTGCCTGGAAGTTGGTTAAATCGGTACAACTTTTGTAAAGAACTGGCATTGCGTTTTTCTTTGTAGAGATAAAAGCATAACAGTCTTTCTAAATAGTTTTCTCATGCACAGGAAACCAAAGACATTTGGGCTGTTTTATGAGTCTGCATTAGCCCATAAAACTCTTAATGTAATGTAAAACATGTGGTATTGGTGTGATGGACTTATCTTTCTTTGGTCCTGGTTAAGTTGCCTCCTGTTTGCTTCATGCTGGATGATGGTTTTCCTATTTATATGCTATACTAATTAAAATAACAAATCTTCATAGCCGTCTTCTTGGGATTCCTCCTTATCATTCTAAACTAATTAAATTGGATGAAAAAAATTCACAAGAACCCAATAGCAAATCTTCAAGCATCAACTATATTTAGTATCCTTTATAAAATAAATATATTTTCCTTCTCTTTTCCTCATAGTTAATCTATTTTTTAGGACATTCAGTTCTTTCCCGTTTCTCTTATTATAATAAAAGAATCTATTGTGTTTTTGTCCAAGAAGACAAGAAGAACAACAAAACAAATATAGAAAGGCTCATTGAAACGTATTCATTCCAAATCTGATGTCAGATTGGCTTACAAAGTCTAGGAGCTCATCAGTTGTAAGACAATGCAAAAATAACTCTTCTACTTAGCAGATTACTCCCATTAATTGCCACTGACTTTTAAAAATCATGTTTGGAAATGATGTTCTTTGACTTTTGCTAAGATAGAGAGTTTATAAAGTCTTATCTTCAAATAGGTCAAAAGTAGCTGCAGCCTGTGATTTTCAGAGACTGTTCAGGGCTTCTACTAAGGAGGTTAAACTGTTTGATAAAGGCAGTCTTCTTCTGAGATTCAGCTTCACAGGTCTACCTAAGGGATCCACAACTTATAAAGTGATTAAGAAAACCCACTCTAATGAGTGCCAATCTACTACTGAACAGAGAAGCATGAAGCATACACCTTTCCCCTTCTACCTTAGGAAAATAAGAATTCTTTAAGAAAGATTACCATTGAAGATCTATTTTCTAAAAGGCTTGGCTCAAACCAGGGTCAGTATGAGATTGTACTAGACTGATACCAACAACAACCCCTAACTGGTCTTTATTCTGTTGTCCTTGGCTAAAATGTAATTGGAAACCACTGTGCCATTTTTCAGTTCTTTTCACAACTCCTGCCACAAGGTTTAAAACTGATTTCTATCCATCAAATTACTCACTCTCATACTGATGTGCCACATTCTGATCATGTAACTTCTTCATTCTCCATTGTTCTATTTGTTCTATTTTGATACCTCATTCTGAGATGAAGGTACCTTTGATCCACTATGGATTTCTGGTGGAATGCCAACTTTAAAAGCTGTCACTAAAGTAGGGAGATTTGGAATTCAAAACCTAGTGCCAAACAACCTATATTTCTGTAAACAGGGGACCTGATTTATTAAATCCAAAAAATCCATATGTGTGTGTGTATGTGTATATATATATATATATATATATATATATATATATATGTATATGTATATGTATATGTATGTATATACACACACGCACATTTACTCACTCATTTGTTAGTGGAAGAAGTACCAAAATCAACAAGGTATATGACATATGGATATCTTAGCATTGGCTTTCTCCAATGAAGTTAATGAAAATTAACTCCTTTATGTTCTTCACAAAATAAATTTCTTATATTTTTAAATTAGCTGTTCATTGGGTTTTAATTCTGTAATGAACCTACTTAATCTCAAATTATTTGGATTTTATTTTTTCTCATTTGATATATATTATCTGAAACAGTTCAGCAATAAATTTGAAGGAAATAATAATAGTCTAGTTAAATTAGAATATTCATAAAACACAATTATATAAGAAATATATTATAAAATGAGATACAGTTCAAGTGTAATATATAAATTCAATAATTCCTTTTTTTTTTAGATTTTGCAAGGCAATGGGGTTAAGTGGCTTGCTCAAGGCCACACGGCTAGGTAATTATTAAGTGTCTGAGCCTGGATTTGAACTCAGGTACTCCTGACTCCAAGGCCAGTGCTCTATCCACTGTGCTACCTAGCCGCCCTCTAGATATTCTTTTGATAAAATATCAGATGTTATAATTAATTTCATTTCTTTCTCTTGAAATCCTATTTCTTAAGAGAATATAGATGAAACTTTCAAAGGATGGGTAGTTATGCATGAGATTGGAAGCTGCTTCATCAGATGGAATACTCTTGTCTGTGATTTCATGACTGTATGGAAATATTGAACATGTTATTTTCTGGATAAGGTACCACCACAACCCTACTGAAATTGGAAGCACTTACTCCTGATACAAATTTGAATTGGTTTGGAAACACAAATATTATATTTTATGTGGCCATTCTATGTGGAAAACCTATAGATTCCTAGACAAAGTCATCATAACTTTCTTAAGCACTAACTTCTACCCTTCCCCATTAAGTATTTATTAAATGAGTGAAAAATAATTTGTCTATAATGTTATATGTAGTTTTTCTGAATGAAGGGGCCATAGTGACTGTTGGAGTTCGTGATTTTATTTCAACTTGCCTTTTTATATGCCATATATTTCTGTAAAATTTCAGGTTTGTCTCATCGAATTTCATTTAAGTGTTCATTCTTTATTTGGACTTGATTTTGATGTGTTATAAGCAATTATCTTCCCCAGAACCCAATATTTCTTCATAATTATAGGTACTGTACTATATTGTTGATTTAATAGTATGTTTCTCAAGAACTACTGTCATCTTTTAAGAATTAGCAATTCTACTTCAGCAATGGCCCACTGGGCCCATTTCTTCTCTCACTTAGTGCCTGAAGGAGATCAGCTGAGCAAAGATGAGCAAAAGTGAGGTGAGAAACAGTTCCACTGAGATTTGCTTCATTACATGAAAGGTTTTTTCAATTTGGCATTCAATAGATGAATCCTGAATGTTATGGAACCAATCTAGAGTGAGATCTAGCTAAGAGTAGTCCTTCAGTGATTAAAAAAATAATGCATGAAGGTAGAATTACTTAACCAAGGAAATGGAGTGGTATTTTTCTCTTTTCAGGTTTAAACCCCAAATTTGTAGTGATTCTTTTAACCCTCATACATTAAGAAAGATTGGATTAATGCTTGAAATGTACCCTCTTCCCCATCCCCACCCCCAATAATGCACTATTAGGTATCATAGGAAATAGAAGTAACAAAGAAATGATTCTCCAATATTTTTAAAAGATTTTATTTATTTTGAGTTTTATAATTTTTTCCCTAATCTTACTTCCCTCCACCCATCTTTACATTGTTTCCATGGTATGCATTGATCTAAATTGAATGTATTTAGAGAGAAACCATATCCTTAAGGAAGAAACATAAAGTATAAGAGATAGTAAGATCAGACAATAAGATATCAGGGTTCTTTTCCCCCTAAATTAAAGGTAATAGTCCTTGGTATTTCTTTAAACTCCATAGTTCTTTCTCTGGATACAAATGGTATTCTCCATTGCAGACAGCCCCCAAATTGTCCCTGATTGTTGCAATGATGAAATGAGTGAGTCCATCAAGGTTGATCATCACATGCATGTTGCTGTTAGGGTGTACTATGTTTTCTGGTTTTGCTTATCTCGCTCAGTATCAGTTCATGCAAATCCCTCCTGGTTTCTAATAGAACAATAGTGTTCCATGACATACATATACCACAGTTTGTTAAGCTATTCCCCAATTGAAGGACATTTACTTGGTTTCCAATTCTTTGCCACCACAAACAGGGTTGCTATGAATATTTTTGTCCAAGTGATGTTTTTACCCTTTTTCATCATCTCTTCAGGGTGTATACCCAGTAGTGGTATTGCTGGATCAAATCTCCAATATTTTTTACAATTTGAAATCCAGCTTTGGACTTTTCCCTTACCTACTGCTCTGGTCTTAATTTACCAAAACAAATCTCCCTTAATTAGAAAGAATCCACTCAAGCTCAATAATTCGAGCTGGAAGGAAGTTTAGAGATCATTTCCTTTGCTAGGAGAGTCTGTGATCAAATCCTGGTTCTGCTATTTGCTACATGATGATTCTGAATAGGTAACTTTGGTGGGCTTCTTCCAATTTATCAGTCTACACATGTGTGTTGTTTGTTCATAGTTATTTGAATATTATCTATACCATTAGACTGTGAGCTTCTTGAGTTCAAGGACTTTTGGTTCTTTCTTTGTATCCCTGTCATTTTAGCATGGTGTATAGAATATAATAAGTGAGTTCTTGTTGACCTAACTTGACTTTTATTTTACAGATGAAGAAACTGATACCTAGAGAGAAGTTATTTGTCCAAGATTTCAGTGTTTCAGAGTAGGAATTTGAACAAAGCCTTTATGACTCTACATCCAGGCTCCATTTTTTTTTACAATCAAACTCAAGAAAGAAGGAAAGGAAGGAGATAAAAAAGAAGGTAAGAAGGAAGGAACAAAGGAACGAAGGAAAAAAGGAAAGGAGGAAGAAAGGAAGGAAGGGAGGGAGGAAGGAAGTAACAAAAGACATCTTAGCTACTCCTCAGTTTCCTACAATCTGACTTCAAGTTAAACAATTCAACTGAAACCACTCTACATAAGTTTATCAGTGACTTTTTAATTACTAAATTTCATGACCTTCTCAGTTCTTATACTTTTTAATTTCCCTGAAGACATTGGTACTATGGAGTACAATGAAGTCATGAATTTCCTTGCCTTTGCTTCCATGAGAGCTTCTTGGCTCTCTTACTTGTGTAGTATTCCACAGTATACTTTGATGGATCATTAATCATATTCCCCTCATTGACCATAGACTAATCTCAAGGTTCAAGTCACAATTCTAATTCAGGGCCTAACTATTGAATTCATCTTCTAATTGGACCTTTTTCCAACCTTTCCTCTCTCTCTCTCTCTCTCTCTCTCTCTCTCTCTCTCTCTCTCTCTCTGCAAATTCTTCTCATACTCTGCATACCTTTCAGAATAATCTTGAATTTAAAATTAAACCCATTTAATTTTGATGAATTAAAGGATCATGGATTTAGACCCAGAAGTGTTTTTTTTGTGTCTCATCCAACCCTCTTCTTTTATAATAGGGAGACTGAAACCATAAAAGTTTGATAATTTGATCAAGGTCACCCATGTAGTGAATATAAGATACAGGATTTGAACCCAGGTCCTCCAGTGCCCAAACCAGGGCTCTTTCTTCTATACCATGCTGCCTCCCTAAATCAGTATTCATTCTCTGATGATATACCCTTCTTGCTTTCTCAAGAGTAACATGAGCCACTGAAAGATTTCTATAGTTACAAGATTAATTGAGATCTATCAGTAAATAAATTTGCTATTGCCAGGTAATGAAACTTTTTCTAAAGAATTATTGAATACTAAAGAATGTTGAGAACTCAAATAAGATAATAGATTCAAAATGCTTTACAAATTTTGAGCCAGAATTCAATTTTAGATACTCTGACTCCAAATCCAGGCTCTATCCCTTACAAAGTATTTCTCCCACAACAGAACAATATATAGAGAAAACATGTATTTCTTCATCTACTTCCAAATGAAATAAAAAAAGTATAAATTAAGCAAAACAAAGCACCTAAACTGATTCTTGAAGAATGTTAAATCATGTGCCCATGGTTCACATAGCTGGCAAGTGGTAAAAATGAAGATCTAACCCAAGTCTCCTGGTTCTAGGTTCAGTGAGCTTTCTGTTATTTTAACCTTTACTCTCTAAGTTGCTTTGAGCATTTAGGCCAATTCTGCTTATTCCTAGAGAATAGAACAAAGAATTATGCATAGGAGTATAGAAGAAAATTTAGGTTTGATGTCAAGAAAATCTTCCATACGTTTTAGTTGTCCAGATGTGGAATGACTTCCCTTCAAGAGGTGGTGGAATCCTCTCCTTATTTTCAAGCATATGTTGAACAGTTATTTATAGGGCATGTGATAGTGGGTATTCCTTTTGTCTGGTTTGAACTTAGATGGTCAGTGAAGTTCCATCCAATATCAAATTCTTTGATTCTTTGATGAGAGTAGAATAACCAAAGTATTGCTTAAGGAAGATTTCTTTGATAGGAGAATACACAGGTCAAAGAAAATTTATCCTCAGTCATAAGATTGATCTACTAGAAAGCCAAAGACATCAGGAAGTGTTACCTGCATGGACTGGCAGAGATGAGGTGCCCATTACCAAACAAAGGTATCATTCAGCATGCAAGACAAAGATATCAAGGCAGAAACAGAGATAAACTCTGCAACAAAGAGCTCCAGCTATTCATCAAGGGGAAAGTTACATATATATGTTTTTGGCTTTCTTTCTTCCTTGGTTTCTTAGTTCCTTCCTTTTTTCCCTCCTTTCCTTCCTTTATTTCATCCTACCTTCCTTCCTTTTAAAAATCAGGACCACAAGCCACCAACCTCCTCAGCAGGTCTTTGATAATGGAGGGTAGTGTATATAAAATCCTCTGAAAGAACTAACTTGAAATGAAGCCTATTGGCAGGTCTTAATCCAGGATGGTATCCACTTCAAAAAGTGGGTGCAGGAATGTTTCTCTATTCATACCTAAGGAAAAGCACTTTTGAACAGATTCAGAGACAAGTATTGGCAAGCAACTCTGGGATATGAAGATGAAAGATGATGTGGAAATTCAATATTACCATCATTAGATACCCTTTTAATAAGCTATCCCCTGACCCCAAATACTAAAAGAAAATTATATATTATTTTATCTTTACCACAAATGGGAATAGTCTACATACTACAACACTGGAAAGGCTGGGTTCTTGTTTCCATGATAAGATTACCTATAGTGTAAAAGTTCACTTTCTTCCAATTAAATCATGACTAATTTTCCTTCAGCTTTAAATACTGCCATGGCTCAAAAGTCATCTTAAATCTTGTTTTAAATCTCTAGTTTCTAAGTTGGAGGGTAGGAGAGAGACTACATGTTCTGGCATCTGTGGTTCAGGTTTGTTTGTTTTTTTGACAGAAATATGACCTTTATTTTTTCTGATTTATATCATACTTATTCAGTGGTTAATAAATTATATAATTATTTTCTTAGAATAACTTCAAAAGTTTGTGAGAGCCCAGGTCAATTCAGTACCATTAAAAAAGTAATCCTGGGTGAGGGTCCCCATTAAGTCCTCCAAAAGACCAAAAACTCCTTGAGGGCAGAGACCATTTTTTGCCTCCTTTTGTATCACCAGCACTTAACACAGTATTTCACACATAGTAGGTCCTGAATAAATGTTTATTGATTAATTGACTAAGGAAGATATAAAATTCAGGTTATATATATGGTTCTCACCCTCAAAGAAATTGAGTTTGTTTATTTGAATGCTTATTTTTAAATGAAATCTAAGACTTACAAGAATCTCTCCATAAGGAAATTTCTCTATCAACAATATCTCAAGATTTAATAATAGGAGATTTTCACTTGAGATATGAAACATTTATATAAGTGAATAAAAGAGACAAAATTTGATGTGGTAAATAATTATTGTCTTTCTCTACTAAATCATGAAGTTCCAAGAGGTTAAGAACTATGTCTTAAAGATGTGAATAAGAAGTGAAATGGCTTAATGAATAGAAGGACCTCCTTAAAGTTTAAATATGATGGATTAAAATTCTCTTTCTGATATATTCTAGTTGTATGACTATGAACAAACAACTTACTGTTTCAGTATCTTATACAACTTTCAAGGACCAAAAACATAGATAACTTCCAAATTTGCATTGATGAAAAGGTGTTTCCACAAGCTCCCCCAAATTATGCAATCATTAATTACCCCCAAAATCCCATTTCTTTGGTACTTTTAATTTCAGAAAACCTTTTTTTTATAGAATATTTCCTTTCACCCTTACAAAAGTCTTGTGAAGTGAGTAATCTAGTACTTAATTTTTCTTTAAATTATAGATGAGGAAACTATTGCTCAAAGAAGTTAAGTGATTGACTGATATGACCCCAAATATTAAGGAGAAAAAAAATTCAATATATGCCTTTCTGACTCCAAGTCTATCATGTTACCACATCAAATTTGCTAATATAAGTCACATTATTAAATCTTAATTAAATACAATTAAATACAATAGTATTTAATAGTAATTATTTAATTTATTATTTATTAATATTAATTATTAATTAATTTATTAATAGTAATTAAATACAATAGTAAATAACATGATAAGTGCTCATTGGAGGCTGTGTGATATGAAGTCTGGGGGCAGAGGGGGATGGATGTAATTGCTGGTAAATCACTGTTAGTAATCTTTTAAAAATCTTGGAGCATGGGAAGTGTATTACAGGAATGGCATTGGGCAAACATTCTGGTTTTTGTAAAACCTATGACAATGAATTCTTCAAAATATAGACCAAGTTAAGTCAAGAAGCATTTATAAAGTACCTAAAGTGTTCAGTATTGTGTCAAGTACTGGGGATGCAAAGAAAGGCAAAAACAAAACAAAGCAAAGCATCATTCAGCCCCTGTTCTTAAATTGCTAATCTATGAGACAACTTGTAAAGAACTATGTGCAAACAAGATTTATATAGGATAAATAGAAGATCTCACGGGAAAGTATTAAAATTAAAGTGGATAAGGGAAAACCTCCTTTAGAAGATGAAATTTTTAGTAAGACTTGAAGGCAGCCAAGGATACCAAAAAACAGAGATGAGAAGTAAAATCTCAGGCATTGATAACAGTCCATGAACATGCACAGTTAGGAGATGGACTGTTTTTAATTGTTTCTAATTAGAAAAAAGTTCAGTGTCACTGGATTTCAGACTACATGGAGGAAGTAAGGTGTAAGAATGGAAAAGTAAAGGGTGTATATGTGGGTTTGTGTGTATGTAGAGGACGATAGATTGTGAAGAGCTTAAAAAGTCAAACAGAAGATTTTATATTTTATCCTAAAGGAGCTACAGGGACTTATTAGTCTTTATTGAATAAGTTTTAGAAATGGTTAGAAATACCCTTTAGGGAGATCCATTTGGCAGTTATGTAGAGGAAGGATTGAAGTGGGAAGAGATGAGAGGCAGGGAGACCATTTGGAAGGCTATCATATTAACCTAGACATGAAGTGATAAAAATCTCCACAAGGATACTAGCAATATCAGAGATGAGAAGAGGGCATATATAAGACATGATATGAATGTAGAATCAATGGGACTTGGCAATTGATAGGAAATATAGCTTGATAGGGAGGAACAGGGAATGAAATCCAGGGTTATTTGTATGGTATAACTGGTTAGATGATGGTAATCTTGACAGTAACAGTGAATTTGAGAAGAGGTGAAGTTTTTTTGTTTTTGTTTTTGTTTGGGGGTGGTGGTGTTGGACATGTTTGGATTAAGGTAACTACAAGTCATCCAGCTTGAAATGTCCAATATGTAACTGGAGATGTGAACCTTGAGGAAAGAGGTTAGAGTTGGATAAATAAACCTGGAAATTATCTGAATGTAATTGAATCATTCATAGAGATTCATGATTTTGCATTGAATTCTGAATTGAATGTACTTTGGTGTTAATTTGGTATAGATTCTTCAGAATAATCTCAAATGTATTATTAAAAGGAATAAATTTGTGAGCACAAGTAATTATTTTTGTTCAGTTGTTTCATTCATGTCCAATTATTTGTGACACCATTTGGGTTTTTCTTGACAAAACTATTGGAATGGGATTGTCATTTCCTTCTCCATTTCATTATATGCATGTGGAATTTAGGCAAACAGGGTAAAGTGACTTCCTCATGGCCATTGTTGTTGTTTGTTCATTCTCAAAGAAAAACAATGACACTACTAGGTTGATTTCTTGAGTAGTAAGTGAATTGGATTTAAGCGTGTCAGGGCTGTGTCAAGTCATCAACCTCACTTTCTTCTCTAAGAGTCATCAGAGTCCTGTGACAAGACATAGATCAGGATGACTGGTGATGACCCAGGAAACATGGGAGACCTTGACCTTTTTTTTGAGATAAGGTATTTTCCAGGTCTCAAGTTGTCAAAGATAATATTCACTTAATGATTAAAGACTAGGTAGGAACTGGAGGAAAAAGTCTAGTTTGGGGTGGGGAAAGAGGGAGGGATGCAAGAGGCAAGATGGTGAAGAGAAAAGAAGATGTCTGAGCTCTTCTCAGTTGTCTTTGGAAGCAACCCTAAATCATACCTCTAAATGGATTCAAGAGTGACAAAATTCAGAAAAAATAGTGAATCAATTTTCTATCTTATTCTTTTTTAAAAGGACTTCAGGAAACATCTACTTTATGTAGATAAAAGGGGAGCATAGTTGAGCAAAATCAGAGTGTTGTTCAGTTAGTAGGAGGCAAACCAGGCACTTGGTCCTGGCTTTGCAGGCCAGTGGTCAGATGTGAGACCCTCAGCCCTAGCACAGAAAGCAAACTGTGAGCCCCAGAATCCTGGGGTGAGATGAGGCTGAACCATCACATTGGGCAAGTGGAAGCTAATGACTTTATGAGACAATAATCAACCAAAGAAAATCATAAGACTGAAAAAGAAGAAAATGTAAAATACCTCATTGGAAAAACAATTGATGTAGAAATTATATTCAGGAGAGGTAATTTAAGAATTATTGAACTAACTGAAAGCTAGAACAAAAAAAAATGCCTGGGCAGCTAGGTGGCACAGTAGGGGCAACTAGGAGGGGTAGTGGATAGAGCTCTGGCCCTGGAGTCAGGAGTACTTGAGTTCAAATCTGGCCTCAGAGACTTAATAATTACCTAGCTGTGTGGCCTTGGGTAAGGCACTTAACCCCATTTTCTTGCAAACCCAGCCCCAAAACTAAAAAAAAAAGCCTGGACAACATCTTCAAGCAATTACCAAGGAAACCTACCCTAGAACCAGAGGGTAAAATAGGCATTAAAAGAATTCACTGATGACCCCCTGAAAAGGGATCCCAAAATGAAACCTTCAAGAAAATTATAGCCAAATTCCAGAATTATCAGGTCAGGGGGAAAATATTGCAGGAATTCAGAAAGAAATAATTCAAATACACAGGACTTAGCATCTTCAACAATAAAAGATCAGTGAATCTGGAATATGATATTCAGGAAGGTAAAAGAGCTTGGATTACAACCAAGAATCCAATACTCGGAAAAACTGAATATAATTTTTCAGGGAAAAAGATGGAATGAATGCAGAGATGTAATGAAATAGAGAACTTTCAATAAATTTAAAAGCTGTGGGAGAGAAGATAATCATTGCAGGGACATGTTGGAGAAAGTCATGTGGAGGTTTATAAATGGTGAAGCTTAGAGAAGGATGAAGACATTTTTTTGACCTGGGCCCTAAATTGGAGATTCTGAGAGTAACTAATTCTTCAAAAGGTGAGGTCTCAGGGCCTGGGAGTATTTGCAATATGAGACCAATGGCCAGAAATACTGTGCTTAAAAATTCCTGATGATGATGTTTTTAATGAAAATATGAAGAAATCAATATTTATTTCATGGAAGATTTAGATATAGAATTGAATGGATTATAAATATTCTCTTTCACATCTTCCATTTTATAGATGAAGAAACTGGATCCAGAGAGTTTAAGCTACTTAGTTAAAGTCATGCAGCTAATATGAAAAAGCCATATTCAAACTCATGTCTTCTGATTCTCAATCCATTGTTCTTTCCACTGTAATTTGCTGTCAGATTGCATATTCAGTTGCTCAGTTAACTGAAAAGTATATTATATGGGAGCAGATAGATGGCACTGAGATTGAGCACTAGCCCTGAAATCAGGAGGACCTGAGTTCAAATCCAGATTCAAAGACATAATAATTACCTAATTATGTCATCTTGGATAAATCACTTAACTCATTTGCCTTGTAAAAACCAAAAAGATAAGTATATATTACATGAACTCATGCAAAATGAAGTAACAGAATCAGAAAATCAATATACGTAGTGTCGTCAACCATATAAATAGAAAGGACACCAATCACATTAAAACAATCAGAACTGAATGCTACAGAAATCTGTCCACAGCTGGTTCTGAAAAAGTGTTATGAGAAGTCAATTTTCCCTTTCTACACACTACTAAGTCACATTCCTTCACAATTTTTTTGTCATTTTTTCTAATTTTATAAAATAATTTTTGATAGTTTGATTGGCATGAGACTGAATATGTAAAGTAAATTAGGTAGAATCATCATTTTTATTATATTGGCTCAAACCTACCCATTGAATATCAGTAATTCCCCAATTATTTAGACTTGAATTAATGTGAAAAATGCTTTGTAATTATCAATATAATTTGTACTTATATAAAATATTATCAATATAATTTGTAATTATACAAAATATAATTATCAATATAATTCATAATTATTTAAAATGCTTTGTAATTATCAATATCCTCAATATATATCAAGGTAATATCACTAAATACGGTTCCTGCCTTTGTCTTGGCAGGTAGATTCCCAAATATTTCATATTGTCTGTAATTATTTTAAATGAAATTTATGTTTTTATCTCTTTCTGCTGTACTTTGTTGGTAATATATAAAAATGCTGATGATTTATGTGAGTTTTTTTATATCCTACAACTTTGCTGAGGTTGGTAATTATTTCAAATAGTTTTTTAGCTGATTCTCTATTATATCATCACAGAGTGATAGTCTTGTTTTCTCATTGCCTATTTTTATTCCTTCAATTTCTTTTTCTTGTCTCATTGCTATAGCTACCATTTGTATAACAGTATTGAATAATAGTTATGATGATAATGGGCATCCTTGCTTACCCTAATCTTGTTGAAAAAGCTTTAAGCTTATCTCCACTACAGTTAATACATAATGATGAGTTTAGGTAGATTCTAAAAAAATTAAGAAAAATTAAGAAAAGATTATTTAATTCCTTTGCTTTCTACAGTTTTTAATAGGAATGGTTGCTGTAGTTTGTCAAAAAGCTATTTTTTTTGCATCCATTGAGCTAATCAAATGATTTTTGTGGATTTCATTATTTATATAGACAAATTATTCTTGTAGTTTTCCTAAAAGAAAACCAGCACTACATTCCTGAACAAATTCCATTTAGTTATAGTATATTTTTATATATTGCTGTTATCTTGTAGTTAGCATTTTATTTAATTTTTTGCATCAAAATTCATTAAGTAAATTGGTCAACAATTTTCTTTCTCTGCTTTTATTTTCCCTGGTCTAGGTATCAGGTCCATATTTTTACTGCAAAAGGAAATTGTTAAAATTCCTTTTTTTGCTGATTTTCCCAAATATTTTATATAGTATTAAAATGATCTGTTCTTTAAATGTGTGGTAGAATTTACTTGTGAATTTACCTGTGGATGTTTTTCTTAGGGAGCTCAGTCTGGTCAATTTCCTTTTCTAAGTCAGGGTTATTTAAGTATTTTATTTTCCCTTCTATTTAATCTGGCCAATTTATATTTTTTAAATATTCATCCATTTTACTTAGATTGTTACATTTATTGGCCTTTAATTGTTCAATCTACATCCTAATAGCTGTTTTAATTTCTTCTTCATTGGAGTTGAATTCTTCCTTTTCATTTTTGATAATAGTATTTGTTATCTCCATCCCTTACCATTTGTGGGCTGAGAGCTCCAGAAGCTGCTACTGCCAATGCAATGGCCTCCAAGACCCACAATTACAAACCAGTTCACCACCTCATGAGACAAGTCTTTTCCTGATCTCCAAGTCTTGGGCTGTAAGTTGTTTCATCTTGTCTTTTTATTAGCTATGCTACTCCAACATTAGATTTGAGGCATTATTTTTATGGGGTTTTTGTGTTTTTGTAAGGAAATGAGATTAAGTGACTTGCCCAAGGCTACACAGTTGGGTAATTATTAAGTGTCTGAGGCTGGATTTGAACTCAGGTCCCCCTGGCTCTGGGGCAAGTGATCTATCCACTGCACCACCTTGCTGCCCCCTTGAGGCATTATTTTGGAGCTATTTGTAGTGGATTTGGGAAAGCTCAGCTGAGTGCTTCTCTACTCCAACATCATCTAAATTGCCTCTTTAGATCTCTAAATACACCAGATTCGTATGAGCAAAAAAACACTGCCTCTAGTCAAAAGAGTTGGGTTCTACTCCTAATAATTCTCACTACTGATATTGGACAATATTTGTCCTCTCTGGCCTCCGTTAACTCATCAAAATAAAGGGATTGAATTTATTGGCCTTTGTTGGCCCTTACAAATTTTGAACTTTGATCATTATCTGTAGGATCATTGTTAAAGCATGAGAGCATAACCCTTTATCCAGAGCCTATGCAAGCATGTTCAACCTGGAAGAGTTCAGTCAGTTTCTATATGAGCAATGGATCCCTTGTCCTGTAGATCTCTGCTGGCATGGAATCAGCACCAGGAGCTTTGCCACATAAATGGAGCTTAATGGCATTCAATACCTCTTCTTCAGTTGGAAGCTTGACTTCAATTATGGTCAATCATTACACTATCAAAGTGTCTAGTCCATTTCTTTAGGATCATGCCCATGGAGTAAAGCAGGTCTATGTGTTTGTTTCTATTCTTTTTTAAGTATGATTTTTTTGCAATGTTCTTAGGCACCTTAAACAAGCCTGAAAACAGAATTAAAGTCATCTACAACACTATTAATAAACACACTTGAAAAGATTACAAGTCAACACTAAAGTGGAGGGAGAGTTGATAACAAGACATTTTGCTTACAGATGATTGTGTACTCAATGAAGCCTAAGCAACTGAGATGTAACAGTGTTTGGAATGATTCTCTACCAGTTGTGCTAATTTTGACAATCAACACCAAGAAAACAAAGGCTGTGTACCAGCCATCAATGCACCTTCTTATATGGAACCATTGATTATAGCAAATGAAGAAATTTTGAATGCTGTGGAACAAGTTTACTTATGACCACAACGATGATTGGATGGATGTATCTAAATTCCAAAAGAAAGTGTGGGAGAGAAAAGCTATTAGACTGCATACTAAACTTAAGATCAATAGAGACATTGTGCTAACTTCATTTAGTATGACTATAAAATGTAGACAATCTACCAGCCTCAAGTCAGAAATTCAATCATTTCTGCTTGAATTATCTTAGGAAGATTCTGAAGATTACCTGACAAGATCAGGTACTGGATACTGAGGTTGAATTTCGAGGCATTCATACTTCTATAAAAAAGAAAAGCTTAATTCTGATGGGTTAGTCACATAACCCAAATGTCAAAGATTTATTTGCCTAGGACTATTTAAGAGAGAATTCACACAAGGCAAATATTTAAAGGGAGGTCAAAAGAAGTGGTACAAGGATACTGTCAAGGTGTCTCTGAAAAACTTTAGCATCAATTTTGAGACAATGAGAGATGCTGGCATAGTACTGCCCAGGATAGCATGTCTACCTCAAAGAAGGCACTGTGCTCTTTGAGCAAAGCAGAACCATAGAACAAAGGAACCATGAGATATTTAAATTAATAGACATCTCCATTCCAAATCTTCAAATGACCAGTGGGAGAGCCTTTCAAGCTCATATTGGACAAATCAGTCTTAGGCAAACACATTGCATTTTGACCCTAACTTTATGATGTCATTGAGTATGGAGGATGAACAACTGTAGGATCACACTAAACATTTTATCAGAATTTACACGAACTGTACAAATCTCAATATATCTCCCCTCTCCTCTTTTTTGAAAAAAATTGTGAAATCAATTTATAGAGAAAATAAAGATACTGTTCTCCTGCAGCATCTATGTAGACAGCGGGTTTTAAGCTAGATGTTAATCATGTAACATTGTAAAGATATTGCCTAAGCTACTCCTGAAACTAAGACTAAAAAAGCAGCTGAGATATTCTATCGGTTGAGAATTTTCACTGGTTGATGTCTCTGGAGAAGATCCAAAAAGATTTTACTTAGTGCTTGCAATATGATTAATTACTATTGAACATATGAGATAATGCATGAGAAAGTACTTTGAAAAACCTCAAGTGTTTTATAAATGTACAGTATAATTATTATTATTGAAATAAAAGAATGATAATAAATTTTCTAATGTATTTATTGATGTTCTTTAGTTCATACATTACTTATATTTGTAACTTCCTTCCAAACCTTGGTAAACTTAAGTGGGGGAGGGAAGAGAATGGGAGATCGAGAAGGGAAGATTAATTTACTGTCCATATGGAGTGACTGAATTATCTTCTCTCAAAAGTGGTTTGCCTATCTTTGTATTGTCGATCTCAGCTTCTAATTAAGCATTTTAGGATAAGCAGTTACAGAAAGAAACCTAGAAAGCAATATTCTAAACTGACTCTACAAAATTCTTTTTTTTTCTCTTCTGAAATAGTCTTGGGGAAAAAAATCAGTCTGTAGTGAGGTAGGTTCAAATTTTTGGCAGGTCAGATTTCCTCTCTGATAAAAAATGTATGGTTGAGACCTAGGTCAGAGAAGATCTCACAAACTCTCTGATGACTTTCACATTGACCAAGAAAAGAAAAGGCTAAAAAAATTAGAAAAGAAGATAAATACTAATTCTTTTGGTTATAGTATTTAGACTATATAAAAAAGTGAGTAACATAAATAAAATAACAATGCTATTCCTATTCCTAATGAAGAAATTTAATCAATGGATTACACAACATATCACTCAATGGAAATTAAAAAATCACATCTACAAGACCTGAGTGATCAATCCTGCTCCCTGATAGATTCTCATTTGGATTACTTTTATCTTTGCAACAATTCAACTATTCTATAACAGAAGGTACAGAGGTAGGTTCTTGATGAAACAATCAGCTGTGGGCCTCATATAGGAAGGTGATTAACAAAAAACTGAAAATAACTTTCCCTTCAACTGCACTAATAATGTTTCATCAGAGCATGACTACTTAGATCCAACAAAAGTTATGATCCTACTTGTTTTGTCTGGCATTAAACGTAGTGAAACAATTTGAATTTTCACATGAAATTCAATTCAGGAAAAAAATCACATTTATGTAAGATAAAATAAACTGTGAATACCATCAGTTAATCTGGAAGCAACAAATTTCCAACTGAATTCAAGGGCTGCTCTAAAATGGAATGGATGACCTCAAGAAATCATGAGTTCCTTCACTGTCACTGGATAAGCATAAATAAAGACTGTGCAACTGTTTTTCCTACAGTATCCCAGGGGTTATTCATGCTATGGGCAGGGAGATGGACTAGATGACTCAAGTCTTCTTAATACTGAGATATTTTATTTCTTCTATTGCTTAGAGAATGTGACATAGAAAAGGATCTGTGATTTTTTGTTCCTGGAAATCCTTGCAAATGTAATTCCCTCCACCAGTTTGATCCTGCAACTTCTGGATTGTCTATAGCATGGAGAAGCTAAGTGACTTACTTGATCAGGGACAACTGACCAATATGTGTCAGGAGCAGTACTTGAACCTAGGTCTTGCTGATTCTGAGGACAGTTTTCTATTTACATTGTCAGACTTTCATTTAAATTAATTTTTTAAAGGTTTTATGTTATCAACAGAACTGCTTATATTTAGAAGTTTAAAAAAACCCCAACTTTTCACAAAGGATTATTTTATAGCAGAACTTCAATGCTATGGGGGAAAAAAATCAACCTAACCCTCCTGCTGATTGTTATTGAAAAATATGTATTCACTTCACACTAACCCAGGCACTAATCAGAAAGGGAAAGCAACAAGCACTGGCAGAAAGTATACAAAGATAAAATACCAAATGTTATGAATATTAAAATCATAAATACAATAAAACAAGATAATGAGTGTCCTCAATTATAATACTGGTAAAGCCCAATTAAAACATAATCATTGACTTATTATTCAAAAGTTTTTTTAGTTATCATATTTAGCTGATTTGCTACACTCATTTCCCTTTAAAAGATTTCATCATTCTCTTTTTTGCATATCCTCTTTTAGAAGATTCATTTATTTGTCTAATTGAATAATTAGGCTTTCTTGATTAATTGTTTCAAATAGTTTCATGTCATGGGTATCTTCTCACTGAAATGCTTTTATATTATCTTCTGTGCCCTGGTGTTTCTGTTCTAAATTATACGCCATATCGTGCTTCACCTTTCACTCTGGCCCTTTTGTAAATACTAGGCTTGGTTCGACTTTCCTTCCACTCCTACCTAGCCTACCCTTTGCTTCCCTGCTCTCCATTCTGCCAGCACTGCTAACCTTCCTCCTACGTGATAGTTTTCAACAACGAGGCTACAGAGGAATGGTGGCCTTCTACCTTCTTATGCTCATCCCTGTCATCTCAAACACCATTCACAGCTTCAAAGGTTTCCCCAGGGGTCCTAGCACAGTAGAAAATCCTGATTATAAGTGACATGTGAGTGGATTTTTAGAATTAGTGTATTCACAATTATACCCAACCTAAGGCTCTTTATTAATAGTATCAAGACCGTAGTCCAGTATGGGGCTGAACATTGCTATGTTATCTTTGCATGAAAATGATTCCCAACCTGTTTATTGATCTTAAAAATGATCTTGAGGTGAGAGCAGAGGGTGGTTCCTTCCTTCTAAGAGAATGAAATAGCAGAGTGTGAAATGATAGAAGCCAAGCACCATAGCATCACTTGAGACAACCACCTTCCTTTTCCCTCAGGAATAGGCATTTCCATTTGAGAAATTAGCCAGGCAAGGCTTGGCTGCTGCCACAGATCTTCTGCAAACCTCCACAAATCTAATGCCATGCCTACAAAGAGAGGACTAAATGAAGTCTTCCTGCTGCTGGAATACAAACGAGGGCATGCAGCTCATGCTAAAAATGATTTAATTGCCTCATAACCATCTATACCCTTCTTTGAATGTTGGTATTTCCACCAACAGACTGATGCATTTATAATTGTTTCTGAAATATCCACAATTCTTTCCTGACAATTTTATAGGTGTGGAATGTTGCATGCTATGCCAGCGGTGTAGACCAGTAACCTTGATGTCCCAAATCTACACTGTGGCTGAGTGAAAGAGCTGTAATGGGATCTGTCTGATTTACAGGGGCAAAAAAAAATATGTGTGTGTGTCAGAGATGAAATACAGCCAGGTGAGCCCTTTTAGGAATCTGGATTAGAACATCTAACTTTAGATTAAATCTAAATGGAATTGAGCTATTAACACTCCAGGGGGAAAAAAAACAGCCCTCTTTTCCAGTGTTTTAGCAGTAATCATGCCATCAGTGTTTAACAGGGAACAAATGGGGGAGTCGTGTGATTATTAAAAGCATCTGTGATTACAGAGCACAATTATGGCCATTTCATATATTGATTAACCTGTTTTAAAAAACCATATAATAACTAGTTTAACATTTGCTTTCCAAGAAGGATGCACATTTGCTTTTCAGGGTCTATAGTGGTGAAGATTAGGGACCAGTCAAGTATCAGGACAAGGTGATTACTTAACATCTGTGACCAAGTGAAAGGCTAAAGGAGAAAATCAACCAACATCTGCACTGTCAGTGAAATACTTGGGGGAAAAAAACACAAGTGAAGTGTGATTAATCACCATGGATGTATGATTGAGTCAATTGACTGTTACTTTTTCATGATGATTAATCAGCTACAAAAATTATAATTGTCCCACTTCTAGTGGCTGCATGCTGTGCCCGATGACATCAGCTGGGGCTATAGATCCTCAATGTGGGGTTTTCAAAAGAATATGCAGATGAGACCTAGCAAGGAGGGGTGGAGTTTCAGTTCCATTGTGAAGAACACCACCCTTCCAGCCTGGGTTGGAGGTGTCTTAGCAGCTTCCTGAGTGGGCAGAGTCTAGGCTATTATTACTGTTTCAGAACCTCATCACAGCTACAAGTGAAAAATTAGAGACACCGATTTTAGCAAATTGGCCTTTGTGATCCTGCCTGGGATAGGATCAGAACTGTGGTGATTTAGTTCCTCATTCTTCAGTGATTTCCTTTATGATCAGTGAAAAGAAGATATAAATATATTCAGCAAAAAAAAGCTGGCTTTTAATTGTATATTCCCGTGACTGGGGCAAGTTGGCTTCTTTGTCACCTACAATCACTGACAATTGGTATCCTTGGGATATCTATGCAGTCAGCTGAAGGAACAATAATAACAAAATCAATTATAACTGATAACTGTGATTTCATTGGCATAAAGAACTCTTAGATTATGAAATTCCTTCTGCCAATGCAGATTAGAATCTTCTCTGCTATTTAGAGTAATAGAGAGAGTTGCCTAGAATCATACAGTCAGATTTTGTCACAATTAGAACTCGAACCCAGGTCTTCCTGACTCCAAGGTCATCTCTCTATCTACTTTACTAAACTACTTTACTAAAACCCACTTAAAACTAAATATAAAAGAATAATAAGATACCAACTTGTTCCATCACATTATATCTAAGCTCTATTGAACACAAAGATGAGAAAAAAATGATAATAGAAATATTATATTGCATATTTTAATTTGCAAAATTCTTTACATACATTTGTTTCTTACAATCTTTTACAGCAAGAGCTACAGATATTTTTTCCTTCCATTTAACAGGTAAGAAAATGGAGCCTCAGAGAAGTTCTAATCTACTTGTAGAACATATAGATCAGAGATTCAGAGGCAGAAAGGGCATTGAGGACATCTAGTCGACTATTTAATTTAATTTAGGCAAGGAAGTTGGAGCCTAAGTGGCTTGTCCACCATGATCACACAGGTAATAAGAAGCAGCTCAAGAAGGAAGATCCTCTGAATCAAAATAGTCATTTTCCAACTAGTCATAAGTATTAATGGCCATAAATTTTATATATGTATATATCACATAAATTTATAAAATCCGTGTATTTATATATTATGTGATAACATGGTAAAATATTTTATTAAAATGTAGTATATTAAATATATGTATGTATACATATAAATATATATACATGCATGTGTATATGTGCATTTGTATATTTAGATAGATAGATAGATAGATAGATAGATAGATAGATAGATAGATAGATAGATAGATGGTCTCATAGCCATGAAAACCTGTATTCAGTTTCCTTTCCTGACCCACATTGACTTCATGATCCTGAGCAAGTCATTTATCATTTATTGCTCCAAGCAACTCTAAAAACATAATTTGTAGAGAAGATATCACTTTTCATTTATAAAGTTTCCTCTATCAATAGAATCATTAGAATAGTTCCCATACTTTGTCTTCTTGATTCTAAGTCCAATACTAGATACACTGGAATACTGTAAGGTGGCTATCACAGCATGTCACTAAGGATTCATTCCCTTTTTGTGAATGAATTTAATAAAGGATGGAAAAAATACTCATCCATCAGAATAGTAGGTTATCACAACATAGGTGTGAAAATGATTTTAAATTATTAATGCTTTTACTCTCATTTTTGTAAAACTTTATTATAATAGACTTTTGCCCCTTGTCCTTCTGGTGCATTTTAGTGATGATGATCCATGTCGGCACAAACTCAGAGTTTATTTTATAAGTTTCATAGCAGACCTTCATATTTGGGTAATCCTGTGGCTGTCATCATGCTGCTGAATGTATAAAGTATGCTATTTCATAGACACAATCCCCCAGGCTCTTCGGAAAAGATTGTTACCTTAAATTCATGGCTAATCTGCCAAGTTTGATATACCAAGATCTGACACAATACCCTAAATGATGAATTATTCCATGCAATTTTGCCCCATCAGGCAAAATTCAAATATGCTATTGGGCTGTCCAGAAGGTTAGTCACTGCATCTGAAAAATCTCCTTCTCACTCACTGTTTTAATTTCAACATTTTGTATGCCTTAAAACTTCAACTACTTTGTAAAGATAAGTTTCCACTTGAAATTTAAAGTTTGCAGTTTTATTTAGAATTTTTAAAAGGAAAATTTCAGAGGAAAAAAATCCTTAGAGATAACATCTTTAGAAGAGACTCATCTTTTATATTCATTAAAAAAGGGGGGTTTCAAATTTCTTCCCAGAGAGTTCTGAGGCGGCAGTACCTCTCTGAGTCTTCTGCTCTACATAAAGTCCCACTAATGATCTGTAATGAAGAGTTTCTTTTTGCACAGCAAGCATTTTTAGCTCTAAAGTTCACAAAATAGCACGATTTTGCCAACAATCTTCCCCTTTTAGCACACTGACTTTACTTCTGAACCAAAACACTAAAATGATTTGAAAATAAAATACCTGCTTTTGTGAGTCTAAATAGGAGTGGCCTTATATACAACTACTAATATCTACTTAGATGCTCTAGCTATAAAGTACAGGTATGTAGATGTGTGCATGGATGGATGACACACATCTCACCATTTGACTTCTCTTACTTTTATTCCAGAAATATTTATCTTATTTCTAATATACATCCAAATCTACAAACTATAGAGGTCTTAGATTTTTATTAATTTGAGACACCAGAGTCCTTCTAACTTCCTAAATTTATTATATATATATATATATATATATATACATATATATATATGTATATATATATATATATATATATGAAGAAACATGAGCTCTTAGTCTCCTGAGCCTTTTCCTAGGTACCTACTAATTGTTAATTATTAGAGACTAACTAAGTCACTGAAGTGAGTCGTTTGGCTGGTGTTTCAAATGCTGTCATTTACTACTACACAAATCAGCCTGGTGATAGAGTGTCTTTAAATTAGGTTACAACCATGCAGTTATTGGACAGGGAGTAATTGATAAAACCATTAGTAACACTTGTAGAGATAACAGCTAGCAAAATCATGCAACCATAATTATTCCTAATGGATACATGCTATAAATTGTGGCAAGAAAAAAATCTTGCATTATCTTTCAATCAAATCTGACAGTCCTGGAAGATTACTGTAGACTAAATGCTTGGGTGTGAAAAAAAAATGACCTATCAGACTCATTGCTATTTCCTTTCCTTCCTTTCCCATCAAATTATGGGTTTTTCTTTTGTAATTTCTTTCTGTGATAGCTTTCGGGGAAAGGAAAAAGTACTCCTCTTTATTAGTCATCTTTCTTCTGGATTGTTGGTTTTTACTTTATATTTTCATGCATGCAGAGTATATGTCAAGACTTGTTGAAATGTGACATGAATAGATAGTTTGAAGCTAAAATTTTTTAATTATATTGTATTTTTCCAATAGGTAAATGTTACCTCCATACACACATAGGAATGTATTTATACAACATCTTAAGCTTTGTAAACTACTTTAAATATTACATTATTGAATCCTCAGAACAATTCTGAAACAGATACTGGTATTAGCCACATTTTACAGATATGAAAATTGAGGCTGAGAGGTCAAGTAAAGTTTCTCAGAATTAGATATTTAGTAAGTATTTGAACTTGTGCCTAAATTCAGGTCTTCTATCTTCATGTTTTAAGCATACTACTTATCTACTTATGCTAATGTCTGAGTTAACATAAAGGTCCCTAAAGTCCATAACCATGATTCCCTACAATTTTTGTTATTTCTCATCATTTCAATCTTTTCTGTTGTGAAAAACTATAATTCTCCTATGTGGAGAATATATATACAATTAAAGCCAGATTTTCAACCTAGCTTTCTTTCCTTATTAACATCCTTTGTCATTTGGTAACTTCGAGGTCATGTCCTACAGTTGCAGTCATAGCTAGGTAAGTTTGCAATGCAGCTAGAGAAAGAAAAAAATTCTTAGGAAAATATGTGTGTCTGTCTTTGTGTGCGCGCGCGCGTGTGTATGTGTGTGTGTGTGTGTGTGTGTGTGTGTGTGTGTGTGTGCATGTGTATGTGTATGTGTAGATTGCTAAAATTCTTAATCTTTTAAAAAATTTAAATAGCATGACTCACTAATACTTTGTACCTGCCCTGGTAGCATCATTATTAACTGGAGCAAGGTGGAAAATGATTTGCCCTTGTTCCCCAAGAGGAGGTAGTAAGGTGCTTTTTCTAAGCATTGATTCCTAAACCACTGTCCCAGTTCTTCCCCTCATTTCTTGAATAGAAGTCTATTAAAATTTATCCCTGTCCTTTAAAAAAATAGATGCCAAATTTTAAATAATTGTCATTTATAAAACAACTCATAAAGTCAATTTCTAATACTATATATTGAATGACATTTCTGCTTTTATTAAATGCAATGTTATATATAAAATATGTTTGTGTGTGTGTATATATTCACACGTACATATACATCATATATATATATGAGAATATATATATATACATATAAGAGTATGTGTATATTTCTGTGAATGAATATATCTTAACAGGGAATGTCTTGAAATCCAAAATCATCTCTCCAAAAGAGAAACCATGGCTAAAGTTGAGGGACATGGCAGGGTGAAAGAGTATCTTATATAATTATAATTCTTAAAAAATGAATGAATAAATTATTTTTTAACAAAAAGCATTCATGGAGCAGCTAGATGGGTGCAGTGGATAGAGCACTGGCCCTGGAGTCAGGAGTACCTGAGTTCAAATACAGCCTCAGACACTTAATAACTACCTAGCTGTATGGCCTTGGACAAGCCACTTAACCCCATTTGCCTTGCAAAAAAATAAACTAAAAAAAATTCATTAAAAACTTAATATGTGTCAAGCATTGTACTAAATGTGGGAGATACAAATAGAAAAGCAAAACCATGCTTGCCCTAAAAAATAGCATTCTTATGATTCTTATGGGGAAGATAAAACATATAAAGGTATGGTAGTCAAAAAATGGTGTTTTAGCTTGGGTCTGTATCCCAAAGAAATCATTTAAATAAAAAGAAAAGGCCTCCATGAAAAATATTTATAACACTCTTTTTCATGGTGGCAAAATAATGAAAATTGAGGAGATGCCCATCAGTTGGAATAGCTAAACAAACTGGTATATGAATATAGTGGAATACTATTGTTCAATAAGAAATGGTAAACAGGTAAATTTCAGGAAAGAACTGTGAAGACATGTGACCTGATGAAAAGTGAAATGAACAGAACAGTACATGCAACATTGTGCAATAATCAACTATAAATGACCCCTCTCTTCTTAGCAATGGTAATGATTCAAGACAAGTACAAAGACCAAAGGAAAGAAAATGTGTGTGTGTGTGTGTGTGTGTGTGTGTAGGTTAAGAAGTGACAGACTCTAAATGCAGATTAAAGTATATTTTTCAATTATTTTATTCTTCCCCAATGGTTTTTGTTTCCCTCTTTGATTTGTTTCTTCTTCCACAATTGAGACAATTATAGAAATGTGTTTTACATGATGGCACATATATAAGCTATATCAAACTGTCTTCCATTTTTAGAATGGTGGAGAAAGGGGCAAAGGGAGAAAAATGGAATTTAAAATCTTATAAAAATGAATCTTGGAGGCTGCTAGGTGGCACAGTGGATAGAGCATTGGTCCTGGAGTCAGGAGGACCTTAGTTCAAATCCACCTCAGATACTTAATAATTACCTAGCTGTGTGACCTTGGGCAAGTCACTTTTAACCCCATTGCCTTAAATAAATAAAATAAAAAAACATGAATCTTAATTTTTTCTTGATAAATAATTGGTGAAATAATAAAATACTATTAAAAAGAAATGGAATTCAATTACCCATTGTTTGATAAATCAAACTACTTTAATTGTAAAACAGTTTTTCCTATATGAAAACAAAAATGATTGGAATACTGGAAATCAGTTTGGTAGAAATTAGGTTTAGACCAATATTTCATATCACAAGAGTCTCAAAATAGATATATGATCCGAAGAGTAAAAATCACACAATTTTTTAACTTTTAGAGTTAAGTTAAAGGGGGTAGTCTTTAACCATAAAGGGTAATGGATGATAATAAAAGATTAAAAATAAAATTTTAATTTCAGACAATTAAAATATTTTGTGTTAAAAATATTAATAGGATAAGAAGAAAAGAAGTTGATTGGGGAAAATGTCTTCAATTAAATCATCTTGTGTCTAAAATATTTTAGAAATTATCATAAACATTTAAAACTGAGAGCCATTTTCTATTGAATGAGGTGTCAAAGGATAAAAAGTTTTTTAAAGGGATCCAAAAATTGTTAATAATCATTTGAAAGACTATTATAATTCATAAATAATAATAAAATTAAAATCAAAACAATTTTTAGCTTTTACCTCACATAGATAATTTGCAAAGATGACAATGATGAAAATAGTGAAGTTGAAGAGATTTAAATTGAAGGAGGATAAGTATACTAATATACTATTGGTGGAGTTTTTAATTCACCCAGTCATGCTGAAAGTTAATTCACCCAATCATGCAAGTTGCAATTTTTCTAAAAAATGATTAAAATGTCTAAACCCCCTTGATGCAGAGATTCCGAAGGAAATATTCATAGTAGCACATTTTATGGTAGTGAAAAACCAGAAACAGGAAATTTAAAATTCTGAAGTATCAAATTTAAATTTAAATTTTGAAGTATTAAATCACTTGCCAAGGTTCAAATGGAAAATCCATGTTTGAAGCAGGATTCAAAACCATATTCTCTTTGTTCCAAATCAAGCCAAGTATATATTATAGCATATTGCCTTTCTGAGGTAGTTTGAGTAGATGAAATCCAAAGTCCCTTCTAACTTTAAATCCATACTTCTATGATCTTTGGAATTTCTAAATTTATGATCCTATTGTATGATTCTTCTTTTTTTGCTATTCAATATGTATTTTCATTTATTCCTTTTTTAATTTTCATTTCTCAGGTAAGAACACTAATGAACTGAAGATTGGCAACATCAGAATCTTTGATACCCAAGTATAATGAGAAAGTGATCTCCCTCTCAAACATAACTAAGTCATGCTCCATTTATTTGGAAGAGAAGTCAATAGGGATGTAGTTAGGAGAACAGATGAAATGGATCATGGGAAAGGAGGAAAGAGATCCTCACTTCAAAGCATAGCCTTTGTTTTCTCTTATATGAACTGAGACTGAGCATCACAAATATATTATTAAATTTATATCAACCTATATATCAACAACAACCTGTAGATTGTACATCGGTATATATATATATCTATATCTATCTATCTATCTATCTATCTATCTATCTATATATATATATATATATATATATACACACACATCTGAGACAGACAATATGCATGAACAATAGTCACATTCCTTTAGAAATTCTAAGTTTCCCATGAAAGCAAAAGTCCATCTTTTTTGATGGCCAAAGTCAATAAATAGTTATCAATCACTTACTACTAGTCACTATCCTAAGCATTTGAAATAAAATATAAGCCCTCAAAAATCTTAGATTTAAGACAACACATAAAAATGAAATAGAGTGCTGGCTGGAGAAAAAAATGAAGGTTATGAGAAAAGCCTTATAATCAGAAAGTAGTATGACAAGGATGGAAAATAATTTCAATGTGTGACTCTCAGGATTAGAATGAACTTTCAGTATGAAGCTTTGTCTGAGTCATTGTTACTAGTTACTAGTAGTTGTCATTGGTAATCAAAAAGAACCATGTCAACCTACACATGTAACGTAACTTGTACATTATGTTTATTATAGTGAGGGGAATATTGTGCAAACTAATTCCTCTCATTGCCTTTTCCAGAATTATTATCATCCCATGACTTGATTTAATAGGAAATAGGACTTCTAGTGATGGCCTGGATATTATGGGAGACTTTGACTTTATAGATAAGTGTCCCTTGTATATCAACGAAGTGCCACAATGCTCCAACAAGAACAGGCAAAGCACCTATACATGATTTTTGGGTGAAGACTGTTGACTACACAGTAAATGCAAACCTATCTCTAGATGGCTTAATCATCAGTACATGATTTTATGGTGATAGTGTTTCGCTAGTAAGGTAAAACTCATCTGTCTCATGATGGACTACTCAAGAGAATGGCACAATTTACAGCAAGCTGTCAACAAGATCACAAAGTCCACCTGTTGCTCAGCTCTGCAAGTATTCTCCCTTGGACTCAAGCTCGCCAGAAGTCACTTGGATGGATCTTTTTTTCATACAATGCTACCCTTCACTATAACTTCTCCTGATAAGTTGCATTACCATACTGGATACCTTGGCACCTGGCTCTGCCACTCCAGATTCAGGGATCTGAACCCAATTCCCTTGTGAGTGTCAGAGGGCAATGGAGGCCTTCACCCATTCATTTGAACAGTGCTCACCTAACTCCCAGGCAAAGCTGATCCATGTTCAACTGCTATTCACTGGAACTCTTCTCTATTTGGTCCTTCAAAGCTGGCAGTGGGTCATGGAAGAGACAGTTCAGAATGAAGTCTGCAGAATCCCATTGAAAAAGAAAAGGAGGAGGTAAGGGTTACTATTTTAAGGTGGATATTTTTTTTTAAATAACAGTTTTCTATTAGTATTGTTGTAGTGCTCTGAGACATGGTACACTACAGTCTTTGAAGAATAAAAAGGTATTGTACAGAGGACAATTAAGTTGATGTAAAGAGACTATTTATATATATATATATATATATATATATATATATATATATATATATACTTTTGAAGAATAAGTAGAATAAAGAATATTTTTAAAAAGTGGGTTGGTCAATGAAGGAGAATTTAGTTATAATTGGCAAGAATGTCTGAATTATTCTATGAGTTTTTGCTTTTTTGCAAGGCAATGGGGTTAAGTGACTTGCCCAAAGTCACACAGCTAAGTAATTAAGTTTCTGGGCCTGGATTTGAATTCAGGTCCTCCTGACTCCAGTGATTGTGTTGTATCCACTGTGCCACCTAGCTGCCCCCATATATTTATTCTACTGGAAGAGAAGAGGTCTCTCAATATACCACTAGGTAGACATGGATGAGAAGATTTCTGGATAAATAATTATGGAGTTACATTTGCATTAAACAAAAGAACATACAGATCAATGAAATCAGAGATCCTTTTGACAATTAAATGAAACTTTGTGTCATCAAAATTAGATTTAATATGTTGTAAAAGTTACTAGCTGTCTGAATTCTAACTTGTACTAGGCAGAGTTCAGTAGCTTAGCATGTGTTTTTATCCTACAAATTTCTTAATTATTTTTATGTTTACATAATTATTTCTTTTAGTTTGGGATGATATTTTATTTTTTAAATAAATGTAAGGATAGTTTTAACATCCATCTTTTTGTACAGGCTTCCCTGAATTCCTATCCCTCTTGGTTTCTAATAGAATTCCATCCATATACCACAGTTTGTTCAGTCATTCCCCAAACAGAGCTACTTTAATAATTTCTTTCACCAACATTTAATAAAGATTTTCACATGTACTATTAGTTCCAAGAAAAGGATCATATGCCACAGTGGAAAGCATTCTGAGCATGGGGTCAGCAGAGATCTAGGGTGGAATACCATTTCTGAGACCTCAAACTATGACTATGGCTAAATCACCAATTTCTCTGAATCCCAGTTTTCTCCTGAGTAAAATAAAGTAATTCCTATAGCAGTGACCTCATGGAGTGGTTGGAAGGATCAAGTTAAGAGACATAAAGTTCTTTGCAGACCTTAAAAAGCTAAAGAAAATGGCAACTTTTTCTTTTTTGAAGAAAAATTTGGATGCTAGCAAATTGACATACTTCTCTTGCTTGAGCCATCAATTAAATGATTTACATATGACATTGTCTAGCATTGGAAAGACAGGAAAAGATCACTCACAAGAATTCTCTGGGACATAAAGTGGAAAGAATATATTTGAAAATGAAGGTGATATAAAAATGATAGAAATTTTGATTTAAGAGAGGAAATAAAAACACTCTATTCCTATCTCTGATATTATTGTGACACATTTTATGATATATTTCTTGTTATTTTGATGACAATAATTGTAACTGGGGGTGGGGGGAGAGTAGATAGCACAGTGGATAGAGCACTGGCCCTGGAGTCAGGCAGGAATACCTGAGTTCAAATCTGGTTTCAGACACTTTAAAATTACCTAGCTGTGTAGCCTTGGGCAAGCCACTTAACCCCATTGCCTTGCAAAAATCCTAAAAACAAACAAAAAAATAATAATTGTAACTGAATGATAGGCTGAGGATAGCCAGATTAATTTAAAAGAGTTAAATATTTGTGCTCATAAATTAAAACTTAAAAGTGTGGGAATGTGAGTCAGGAGAATCTGAGGCTTTAGTAGACCAAAGTCTCCATCTAAATTAACAGTATTATATTTAGAGAAAGGCAATGGGAATCATAAATTAGGCACACAAGTCTTGGTTGAATAAAATGAGAATATTTAGTCTATAAAAGAGAAGACTCAGAAGAAAGATGATGGTTGTCTTCTATTGTCTTTGAACATTTGAAGAAATATCAGAAAGAAAGGAAATTGAATTTTTTTCTGCCTGACCTTAATTCAAAAACTTCGGAAAATAGAAAGAAATAACAGAAAAAAAGAAAAATTTCAGCTCAAAATAAAAAAGTGCTTTCTAATAATTAGGTTTGTATCAAAAAGATTAACTTCCTTATTGAATAGCAAGGTAGCTAGGTGGCACAATGGATACAGTGATAGGTCTAGAATCAGTAAGACCTGAATTCAAATCCAGATTCAGGATTTTAATGTGTGATCCTGGGCAAATAACTTCTATTTGACCAGAATTAACTCAACTCTAAAAGGCAGGTAATAATAACTACTACCTTCTAGGATTATTGGGAGTATCAAATGAGATACTATTTATAAAGCACTTTAGAAGAGAGCCTGGCATAGAGTAGACACTTCATAAGTGTCTGCTTCTTCTTCCTCTCTTCCTTGTCATTGGGAGTAAACAAGTTTCATGACCAATTTTCAATGATTCCTTCTTTGGTAGGACTTGAAATATGGGACCTTGGAGGTCACTGCAAAGCCTAATATTCAGACCTTGTTAAGGGCAAGCATTCCATTTGCATGTTAAATATGTTATGGAGTCATAGAACCTCAGAGTTGCACAGAGTTTTCCATGGCATCTAATTCTTCCTCTTCCTTGTACCCTTTTCTGGTTAAAAGCAACAAATTATCCTGAAAAACTGTGGAAAAGTGAGTTAGAGTAGGTACAAAGGAAATAGAAAAATAGATACTCTCTACATAAAGAAGTGTACAATTCAGTAAGGAGACAAAATACGTTTTTTGAATTGACTTGAGAAACTAAAGTGAACAACAGATTAAAAAATGATAGTAAGTCTGCAATTGTGCAAATGGAGCATTAATATTTCAAAATTACAACATGCTGGGCACTTTTGTGGTAGTAAAGACAATTAAAAACCAGAAAACTCAGTTAGCACTGCTTATTAGGAGAACGACTGAACATTTACAAAATTGTCATAAATGAATATGATCCATAATTATTTCCGATAAGAAATATTGAATATAAGGAATTCACAGAAATTGGAGAATTGTGACAACTGATAGAGAATGAAGTAAGAACCCCAAAATAATAATATACAATACAACTAAAATAAGAACGTTAAAAGGCAGTTGGAAGCTGATTTAATATAAAGATCAATCAGTTCAAAATAGTAAAGAAAGATGTCTCTTGCCTTGCAATGGAGAGGTGAGGTACTATTCAGTGTCACATACTCCTAAAAGAAGCCACTGTATTGGTTAAATGTACTTAACTATCTTTCTTTATTAGATGGGAGAATTCAGTTGTTTGGGAGATTATATTTGAACATAGCTATAATAAAAAATAAGAGGAAACAATCCTTTATCCATCCATCTAGCTAGCTATATAGCTGTCTATATATATATATACATACATAGAAAAATACATACATACATACATACACCTATACACACATACACACACTGAAGATGACTGGCTAATTAAGCAAAGCTTTTTTTGGATGGGGGAAGTAGTATAGAATTTTCACAAGGTTATGGATTTGAGTTGGTAGAAATAAAATAGAAAGTATTTCAAGTCCTAATTTTTAAATCAGTATACTCAAGAAGCACAGAAATTCACACACAGCATAATATGAATTATGAAACAAGGTTGCAGTCTATTTATTCTTACATTTCTTATATGATAAATCCCATGGCAGTAATTTTTTGAAGAAATCAAGAAGAGATCAAAAATATTTCCGCAATGTAATGGCCTTAGCATATTGCCTTTCAGGTGACCAGCTCAAAGGGCTTTATGACCATTAACTTATTAATTCTTACAGTACCCCCATGAGATAGATAGGAGATGGGTATTACTACCCCTATTTTATTAGCTGGAAAAAAGTGAATTAGAAAGAGTTGAAATGCCTCAGCCAAGGTCACACACTGGACTAGTGGCACAGACATGAAAAGAACTATGTTTGAACTCCCCAATCATAGACAGTACCGATTGCCATCCAAACATTAAACAGTGTGGGGGTGGGGGTGGGAATGATAAATTAGATGAAATGTTAATGGTTGAAAACCTCTCTTAGTTTAGAATATAAACTGATGTTTGAATAGCACAAATTAAATCGGTTAAATTAGTTCCAGTGAAACCTTTTGTCCTTTAAATGAAAAATTAACTAACCTGGTACATAGATCAGAGCTGGACTAACTTTAATATACTCAAATTCATATAAACCTCACACTTCCCTGGAGAAAGTTGAGAATCTAAAGATTTAATTCAAGTTCCAAGGTCAAGTTAAATAGATTTGAATTTCTTCTTAAAATGAGAATTTCATTCCAATAAGTATCTGACTTCAATTCACTGCTCCTTCCCAAATTGTGACATCCTAGCTCAGGCCAGCCTAGGAAAATCAAATGACATAGTTTGGGCATAATGATCAAAATAGGGCCACTGGTTGAGCAGTCAGGGTGGAGATCAGGCAGACCAGAATAGTCCAGAAGAAAGGTTTTGCCTGGAATATTTGGAGAGCTGTTTCATACTGTGACTTTTTCTTTGTCAGTGGGCATCAGAGCAAAGGGGTGTCAGGTATGTCCTCTAGGGCTTTTCTATGCCTATATTTTATTGCATTTTTCTGGATGAATAAGATTATCTTAAGAAATGGAATTAGTCATAAATCAAGACAGCCTTATTGGTTTACTATTTTAAAGAATGGCTGTATTAAGTTGGAAACCCCAAAGTCCAAAATGAATAGATATTTAAGAAACTCCATGATCCTTAAATAGTCATTAACTATATTTTATAACAGGAAACAAATCTGCCTGGGTTCTTGAGAGGAGAGGACCAGTTTTTACAAACAATTATGGTTTAGTCAGAAAGAGTTTCCATTTTTAAATAATTTATTGACTTTCAAAAATAATTCTTCCTTCTTTCATTGCCTCACTCTATCCAACCTATTTTGAATATTGGAAATATCAGGAATTTTAAAAAAAATCTTTTAAAGTGAAAAAGCTCCATTTAATATTGTTTACTTGTCATTTAGCAAAAAGGCATATATAAATGAACACATCAGTGTTAAGTATGAGGATATCATCAGATAGCATGAAAATAACTGGTTTGAGAGTCAGGTTCAAATTCTAACTACATGTGACCTTGACAGATTAGGTAACCTTTCTAGGTCTTAAAATCCCTCATTGCTTACATGAGATTATGTATTTCCTAAGAGTCACATCAGATCTGAATTTCTGTTTTTATCTCAGAGCCTATGATTCTAAAGAGTGGGAAAGACATCTAAATGAGAGTAATAGGCCATAGGTTCCAATCCTTGTCCTGCTGATTATTTCCTGTATGAATTGAATTAAACCATTTAACTACCTCTCCCTCAATTTCCTTATCTCTGCAAAGAAGGTATTAGACCAGATGTAAAGCCAGATCCCTTCTGGTGTTAAATCTTATCATTCAATGTATGCTTTTAGAAAACACTATCTTTGAGAAATGTTTCCTCTCTTAATAACCACAGAAATAACCTAGAATGGGGCATCATTAAATCAGGGGGAAGTAATTAGTAATGAAATAATTAGCAGGATAAATTCAAAAACACTCCAGCTTATCATAGGAATGCTTGAAAATGTAACTTTTAAAGAGCAAAGACTCCACTTTAAGCTACTGAGAATCTCAAAAGTACAGAACACCTTTAAATGATCTGCACAACTTTGCTAATGCAGGATGACTTTTACACAGACCTTTGAAAAGTGATTCCAAAGACAAACATTCTGAGGATAATTAAAGAGAGTGTGAGTTGAAGCCCATGTCTAAGAAAGTTAAGACCCAGACTAGACAGTGCTCTTTCAAGACAACATTCAAGCACAGTCTCAATATATTTTGCAGATGTGATTTTGCTGAATTTGAAAAGGTGGCAAGGTTGAAAACATGAGCTATGAGGGCAAACTAGAACACCTAAATCTAGGAAGTTTAAAGGAAATCACTTAAAGAGGAGATTTAATTGAAGTACTTTAAATTTTAAATGGAACAGATAATGTCAACATGAATTGCTATTTTCAGAGAAGAACAAGAAGGCAGGACATGAGGAACATAAATGGGAATTAAAGGAGAACAAATTCAGAGCAGACATAAGTACTCACTCATGCCGGGAATAATGAATGTGCAGAAAATGATCTCAATATAAAGGGTATTGAGACAAAAGCAGTGGGGTCATTGGAGAAAATTTCACATGTTCTACAAATTAGAGTGATAGAAAAGAGACATGTCCTGAAGGACAAAATATTTGTTTTTCTCATAACATCATCTTATGATGCTAAGAACATCTTATTCGTCTTTTATAAGTTTCAAAGCATTTGGTATAGTGCTAAGTATGTAGTATGAAGGGAAGAGGAAGAGAGAGAGGGATAAAAGGATGGAGGAAGGGAGGAAAAAGAAGGAAGGAAGAAGTAACTGACAAAGTAGGAAGCATTCAAGGAAACAAGGAAGGAAAGCCATTCAATATTATTTTACTTGTCATTTGGCAAAAAGACCACTTTGTTAGTCTCTTTACAAATATTTTCTCATTTGCTCTTCACAGTAATCCTGGGGTAAAAGTGTTATTATTATTTTCATTTAAGGAAATGGAAACAAACAGAAGTTAAGTGACTTTTCCAGGCGTCACATAGTTGGTAAATATCTGAATTCAGTTTTTTCTGACTCCAAGCTCAGCCTTTACCACCTATCAGTCTCTAAGGACCTTCATGGAACTCAAAAAAATATTATTTGGATTCCTGGATCACTTGGACTCATTGTTTAATGGCAATTTATAATGGCACCTTTATTTTATTGATAAAGAAACCAACCTAGAGATTATTTGAATAATCCATTTCACAGAGGTAAGGAGTCAAGTTTGATATTTAGTCCAATTCCACTGATTGCAAATCTGATTCAAGTATTCAAGTTCCCATCACATCATACTACTTCTCAATACATTATTAAATTTTTCATTTTATTTTCTCTTTATATTGAGTTTTGATTTCACTGATATGAGGGATTTTTGGTGTGGACACTTTCCCCACTGTTGCAGATCGGTAACTTATTTGTTTCATGCAGTCTCAGAGCAGGCATTCTTTTTTTTTTAAGGTTTTTGCAAGGCAAATGGGGTTGCCCAAGGCCACACAGCTAGGTAATTATTAAGTCTCTGAGACCAGATTTGAACCCAGGTACTCTTGAGTCCAGGGCCAGTATTCTATTCACTCACTGTGCCACCTAGCCACACCTAGAGCAGGTGTTCTTAACCTGGTGTCTATGAACTTGTTTTAAAAAATGGCTACCTGAATAATTCAGCTTAATTAATTTCCTTAATAATCTTCTATACTTTTTTTATGTGCTTTTACAAAATTCTGAAAAGGGCCATAGACTTTAGTAGACTGCCAAATGGATCCTTGATTCATAAAAGGATTAAGAAGTCCTTTCCTACAAGGTTTCTTGTAGGCATTGGAAAGGTAGGCATCTTATCCATAATTGAACTGTTGGTACATGTGAGAAGCAGATCTTGAACCCAGCTCTTCCTGGTTCCATGGTTAGCTTTTACCCATTGCACTGTGTTGATTCTTACTGTTGAGTGTTAAGTGATATGAATCTTAAATAGAATAGGCACTTAATCAAAGTGGGCCTGAATTAAAGGGGTGTAAATTTTAGCAGAGTTTCAGTTACCAAAAAAAAAACTGTTTTAACTATGTTATCAGTTTAACTATGTATTAGGTTCACAACATTTTACATTTAATTAAATAATTACTGAATATTCATTATATAGTGCTATGTACCCTTTTCTAGTGACTCATTATGTGGTGTGGAAATGGCCATAGGATCTCAAAAGTTCTGGAAGGACATGCTAGTCTGGAATGCCTCTGATAATTTTTTTTCTTTACTGATTAAGATTTCATCCAGAGACACTCAAGGTCAGGTTGGTCATAGTGGGGCTAAATTTAGGGCTGTAGAAATTCCTGAACATGATCTATAAAGTTATATTGTTATTGTAACCTGCTATGATAGAGAAAAATGTATTGAAAAAGACAATATGAAAGTATAAGAAAAAGACATCTTTAGCAGCTCCCTCAATAGGCACTATTTTGGTCCTGAATGTACAAAGCTATTAGAATATTGTTTCTATCATTAGAATATGAACTAAGAGACTTGTGAGGCTTCAGGTAATAAGGCTTAGGGACTCTGAGGTACAATATTGCTTGTGAACCAAAGGAAACGGGTACCCCAGAACAGTATATGATTACCTGAAAGCAATGATGAAAGAAAGAGCTTAGATATAATATTTCAAGGAATAATCAAAGTAAACTGTCCTGATAGCTTAGATCCAAAGGTCAAATAGAAATTGAAATCAGTTGCCTAAGACCCCCTGAGAAAGATCCCCAAATGAAAACTCCCAGTAATATTGATAAACAAACTTCAGAACTTATAGGGCAAGAGAAAATACTTCAAGCAGTCAAAAAAGAAGCCACACAAAAATAGCGTCACAGTCAGGGTCACAAGATTTAGAAGCTTCTACATTAAAAGAAAGGAAGGTTTGAAATATGATACTCCAGAAGATATTCCAAAAGACTGGGGACTACAACTAAGAATAATATATATTAGCAAAACTGATTGTAATTCTTCAACAGAAAAATGAATGTTTGATGACCAAGAGGACTTTCAAGAATTCCTGATAAAAAAGACCAAAGCTGAATTAAAAAATTTGATTTTCAAATAAAAGAAAAATATGAGAAGGTAACATGAAAGATAATTCATAATAAACTTAGTAAGGTTAAGAATATCTCTCTATATGAGAAGAAGATAAATATAACTTTTAAGAATTATACCATTATTAGAGCAGTAAGAAGGATGATACATAAAAAGAAACTGGAGAAGCAAGTCAGTTATTTTGGGATGATTTTAAAAAAAGATGGGAAAGAAAAACAGTTGATGCCCTGAAAGAAGGTGTAAAGGAGAGAAAGAATAGGGGAAATTATGTTACATAAAGGAGACATAAAGAGTGAAGAGGGAAATGATGGGGGCACAGATAATGCTTGAATCTTGCTAAGATCTAAATTGATCCAAAAAGGGGGAAAATATCTATATACTCATCTAGTAATAGAAACCCATCCTACCCCAAAGGGAAATAGCAGGGAAAATAGACAAGATAAATAAGGGATGACTAAAGGTAGGATTGATAGAAGCCAGTGGTCAGAGGTAGAAAACATCAAAAGAGAAAGGAGAAACAAAGCAAAATAGGATGGAGGAAAATACATCTTCAATTACTCATAAATTTGAATGTGAATGGAATGAATTCAACCATAAAATGAAAATAAGTAGAAGAAGGAATTAGAAACCAGAATCCAGCAATATGTTATTTACAAAAGAAACTCTTCAAATGAATAAAAAAAAATAAGCAAACAGCTAAGGTAAGTGTCTGGAGCAGAATCTATTATGCTTCCTGCTGAAGTACAAAAGAACAAGGATAGCAAACATGATCTCAGATGAAGCAAAAGCAAAAAGCAGACTGAATTAAATGTGATTGACAGGGAATCCATATTTTGCTAAGAAGAAAATAAAACAAGACAAAACAAAAAAAAAACCAGAGACAACAAAATAATGCCAATAAAAATTATGTAAGCGTCACAATTCTTAACAAAGAAGTTAATGAATTATGGGAGGACATAGCAAAATTATATTAATGGGGATTTCAACTTCCCCCTCCCAAGAACTAGGTAAATCTAATCATAAAATAAATAAGAAATAATTTAAAGAGATGAATAGAATCTTAGAAAATTTAGATATAATAATCCCCTAGAGAAAACTAAATAGGAATAAAAATAGTTTTACTTATTTCTCCTGTGTATGTGGCACCTTCAAAAAATTGATCATTAGAGGATAAAAACCTCACAACCACACGCAATAAAGCATAAATTTTAAATGCACCACTTCAGATCATAATGCAATATAAATTATATTCAATAAAGATCTATTGAAGCATAGATTAAAAATTAATTTGAAACTAAATAAGCTAATCCTAAAGAATGAGTGGGTCATAAAACAAATCATAGGGAAAATCAATAATAACATTAGAGAGAATAGCAACAAAAGACATCATTCCAAAGTTTGTGGGATGAAAACAAATCAATACTTAGGGAAAAACATATCTCTCTAAATGCTCATATTAATAAAAGAGAGGTAAGATCCATGAATTATACATGCAAGTACAAAAAGAAAATAACCTAGGAAAAAAAGCACATTAAAAAAAATCCCCAATTAAACATCAAATTGGAAATTCTGAAAATTAAAGAATAGATTTATAAAACTGAAAGTTAAAAACAACTTGAATGTATCAGAAAACATTGACCTGGTTTAATGAGAACAATAGAATCAATAAAGCTTTGTATACTTTGATTAAAAAAAAAGAAAGCCAAATTGCTAGTATGAAAAATAAAAAAGGTGAATGTACCACCAATGAAGATGACTCTAATGATATTTAAAAATTAATTTACCCAATTATATGCCAGTAAAACTGACAATCTAAATAAATGTATTAATATTTACAAAAATATAAACTACTGGAAGAACCAAGACGGCCAATTAGAGGTAACATCCCTGCAGAACTCTCTCAACATTCCCTTCCAAATAACTTTAAAATAAAACCTCAAATTGAATTCTGCAGTGATAGGATCAACAAAAGGTCAGGGCTGGGAAGCTAGGTGGCACAGTACTAACATAAAGTGACTTACCGAATGTCACAGGGGAAGTAATAAGGATTTGAACTCAGGATCTATAGCTTTAAAACTACGCTATACTCTCACGGTGGCTAGGTGGTGCAGTGGATAGAGCACCAGCCTTGGAGTCAGGAGGACCTGAATTCAAATCCATCTTCAGACACTTAATAATTGCCTAGATGTGTAACCTTGGGCAAGTCACTTAATCTCATTGCCTTAAATAAATTTAAAAAAAAGGTCAGGGTGAGACATTTTCCAGCCTAAGAAAACCTAGGAGATCTACAAGAAAAGCCTTTGACTCTGGCATAGAATCCCAAATTGTGAAGCATCCACAATAGCAGCAGTATTTTAGGCAGCTTTTAGCTCAAAATGAGTATGGGGGTCAGACTACTGGTTAGAAAAGATTACAAGAAATCCTTTGCTGGCTCTGTGCAGCTGATGTTGATTAGCAATTCTGTTTCCTTGTGCAATTCTGGGTTTCAGGGCAGAGAGAAGCACTGATGGCTGGTCACAAAGGAGCAGGAGCCATAGTCACAGTTCCTAGAGAAGCACAAGTGTTTTTAACTGCAGGGAACCAGGGACAATTCCTGAGAAAAAGACTTGAGTACAAACTAGGGGAACAGTGACCACATCTCTCCCAGGGTCATACTACTTTGAGAGCACCAAAAACTTGCAGACCCTCCCAAACTCTTAAAATAACAGCATCAAAAAAACTGAATATTGATATATTGCCTCAGAGATCAAATTGAATATAAAATCCAAGTATAGAAATAGGCTGGAAAAAATAGCAAATGATAGAAAAAGAGCTTACCTATAAAAAAGCTATTATGTACTATGGAGACAGGGAAAGGCAAGGCACAAACTCAGAAGATCAAAATGTGAAAACAAAATAACATATAAAATGCAAGAGAAAAAATTGAGAAAAGAAATGAGAGTGATGCAAGAAAATTCTGAAAATTGAATTAACAAGCTGATAAAAGAAGCACTGAAAAACCCTTAAGAAAATGACACCTTTAAAACCAGAAATGGGCTGATGGCAAAAGAGGCACAAAAATTCACTGAATAAAAAAAATCTTTAAAAAGAAGCATAGATCAAATGGAGAAAGATACATAAAATTCAGAGAAAAATAACACTTTAAAAATAATTAGCCAAATAGAAAAATAATTAAAAATTGGAACCAGGCAATTGGAAGTTAATAGCCTCCTGAGTCATCAATAAATAATAAAACAAAGATAAAAGAAAGAAAAAAAGAAAGGAAAATGTGAAATACCTTTTCAGAAAAATAAAAACAAAACTAAACATCACACCTGGAATAAAGGTCAAAGAAAAATATTTTGTAGAGAATTGGACTACCTGAAAGCAATGATTAAAGAAGACACTTGGGCATCATATTTCAAGAAATTATCAAGAAAACTGTCCTGATAGCATAAATCCAGAGAGTAAAATAAAAATTGAGAGGATCTACTAATGACTTCCTGAAAGATATCACACAATGAAAAATCCAAGGAATATTATAACCAAATTCTAAAACTTCCAGGTCAAAAAGAAAATGCTTCAAGCAGATAGAAAGAAATGATTCAAATATCATGGAAACACCTTCAAGATCATACAAGATTTAACAGCTTCTACATTAAAGGACTTGGAATATGATGTTCTGAGAGACAAAAGAACTAAGATTATAACTAAGAATATCTAACAATACTGAATATAATCTTTCAGGGGGGTAAAATGGACATTTAACAAAGGTTAAGATGAATAGAAAAACTGAATTTCAAACAGAAGACTTAAGAGTGTAGAAAAAGGTAAACACAAAAGAGTAAGCATTGGAACTCAATAAATTTAAACTTTCCAATCATTTTTTTTTGCTTTATTTTTTTTCCCAATTGCATGTGGAAATAGTATTCAACATTCATTATTTTGTAAACTTTTAAGTTCCACATTTTTCTACCATCCTCCTTTCCCTTCCCTCTCCTCATGGCAGTGAACAATCTGATATGGGTTATATATGTGCAATCCTATTTAACAAAGTTCTATATTAGGCTTGTTGTGAAAGAAGAATTGGAATTAAGAGGGGGAAAATCACGAGAGAAAAAAACAACAGAAAGAAGTTTTAAAAAGTGAACATTGTATACTTTGTTCTTCATTCAGACTCCATAGCTGTTTCCTCTGGATGTGGATAGTATTTTCCAATAAACTGCTTCCCTTCTCAAATAAAATGATGGTATTTGTAATATCTAGGAACTTGATCATTATCAGAGCAGTTAAAAAGAGTTTATCTAGAGAAAGAGAGTATGGGTATGAGTTGATTATACTGGAAGAATCTTCAAAAAATGACAGTGAGAAAGAATAGAGAGAGGAAGAATAAGAAAATTTTTTCACATTAAAAAAAGCACACAAATAGAGCTTTTAGGGTGGAAAGGAAAAAGTGAGGAACAGGTAATACTTTCTTATTTGAATTGGTTCAAAAAGGGAAGGAAATACACATTCATATATATACTCAGATATGTTCATATATACATGTATTAAAAAACACATAGAGCTGCATTTAGAAATATAAATTACCCAATAGGGAAATAGGAAAGTAAGAAGATAAGGAAAAGGGAAGGGATATTAAAACTGAGGGGATAATAAGGCAATCATTAGTTAGAAAGCAAAATAGATTTTTTAAGAGGGAGAAAATAACAAGAGAAAGAAGAAGCAGGAGAAATGGAATGGAGGGAATAAATTATTATTACTCATACCTATGAATGTGAATTGAATAAGCTCCCCCCCAATGGAAGCAAAAAGCATAATGGATTAAAAACTAGAATTCAACAATATATTGTTAATAAGAGACAAACTTGAATTAGAAAGACACATATAGAATTAAAATAAAGGGCTGGAGCAGAATCTAATTGGTTTCAGATGAAATGATAAAGGCAAAGGTAGCAATCATGATCTCAGACAAGTTAAAAACAAAACTAGATATAACTAAAAGATATAATCCAGAAAAAAATGAGGGCAATAAAGTAATATCAAAATATTACAACAAATTTCCCTGATAAAGACCTTATTTTTCAAATATATACTGAGTATAGAACTGAGTCAAATTTATAAAAATAAGAACCATTCCCCAGTGATCCAAGAAATTTCTAAAGCACTCATGATGAAAGATGCTTTGCATTTTCAGCAAAAGAATCAACGAATTCTGAATGTAGTTGAAGCATTTTATATATTTTTTTGGTTTCTTTTGCAATATGACTAATATGAAAATATATTTTGTATGATTCTCATCATCAGGCATTCTCAAATGTCTTACCTTTCTAAGAGGATAAAAAGAAAGGTTAAAAAAGAATGTAAACCTGTTGAGTACAAAGACTATTGTCTTGATTTCCAGATTCTAGTACAATGCCTAAAACATAGTATTCACTTCATGGATTCTTGCTTACTTGTAGACTCTGTGAATATATGTTTTACATGAGGCCCTAGGGAGCATTTTTGAGAGAATTAAAAGTTGATCAATGAAAACTTAAGGCAATATGAATCTTTTTTTTTTAATTGTGTCTTCATTTTGTTGAGTGTGTAAAATATTTCAAAAATGAAATTATTATTAATTTATTTAGAATCAATTTAATAATTTAGTCATATTAAGTAAATGCTCCAAATCACTATCAATAAGAAAAAATGTAAATAAAATAACCCTGAGCTACTACCTCATTCCTCTCAAATTGGCTAATATGCAAGAAAAGGAAGGTGACAAATGTTGGAGGGAATAAAGGAAAATGAAAATACTAATGAACTATTAATGAAGCTGTATTCTGATTTAGCCATTATGGAGAAGAATTTGGAACTATACCCATCTATCTAGATGAACCTTAAAAAGATTTTTTAAAAGGAAAAGGACCTACATGTACAAAAATATTTTAGTGGTGGTAAAGAATTGGAAATTGAAGGAATGTTCATCAATTGACAAATGTTGAAACTAGTTCTTTATGGTTGTTTAAGGAAGACCATTTTGCTTTAAGAAATGAACAGGATCCGCTTGGAAAAAAATAAAAAACATGGAAAGACTTACATGAACTGATGCAAAGTGAAATGAGCAGAACCAAGAGAACATTGCACATAGTAACAGCAAAATTGTCTAATGATCTACTATGAATAACTTTGATATTCCCAACAATAAAATGATCCAAGTCAATTTTGTAGGACTTAAGATGGAAGTTGCTTTCCATCTTCAGAGATAGATCTGGTAGTCTGAATGCTGATCAAAGATATTTTTCTTTATTTTATTTTTCTTGGGCATTTTTGTCTGTTTGCTTTCCCTACACATGTATAACCTATGTCAAATTGCTTACCTTCTCAGTGAGGGTTATAGGGAAATGAGGGAAAGAATTTGGAACTCAAAATTTGAAAAAAAAACTCATGTTAGAATTGTTATTTGTGTAATTGTAAAAATAAATTATTGAATAAGATTTTTTTAAAAAATGAAATCTATGTCATATTCCTAATTTCTAGTTTGCTACACTAGAGACTTGAGAATTTCTCCTTGGGCAAGTGCTAGAATTCTCTCTTTTTGCAGAGTCGAGTTACCTTGCACTTAGTGGGAGAGCTTCTTCACTTCATATTATCTAGTATATATTCTCCTATATATAACTTACCTGATTTCTGTTTTACTACTGATTAAGATAAATGAATCCCTTGCCATTACTATCTGTATACTCATAGTGAAACTAGTGAGAAATGAATCTTCTTGGCTATAGGATTTGGGAACTTCTGTCCTCCCAATAATGATGTGGAAATCAGAAGTTACATTGAATCTGATCATATGCCCTAGATGAATCATATTTGAGGAAGCAGACATTATTATAGCCTGGTACCTTTTCTCTCTGCAAACTTGCTGGCAAAAATAAAAGTCTCCTTTAGGGAAGGTTGGGTGGAGAAGAGGGTAAAGAGATCTATATTTCTTCCCTTCAAATCACTTAATACCCACCTTCACCATGTCCTACATGTACAGCAAAAACCTTCCTACATATTGAAATATAGTTATGTTTTTAAAACAAATTCATAGGCCTTCCCAGCTAAAATGAATTATGTTCTAGTCTGATATATTATATTCAGTTCTCAGCTATGAACTTTGAGGAGGACACTGGCAAACTGGGATGGGATAGGGATGAATCAGAGTAAGACAATTAGGATCAGACTAGGCCTGGATATGTTGCATACATACAAGAATCAGCTGATAGAAAGTGGTGAGACACTTATGGTTGCATTTACACCTTTGAAGGGCTATTTTGCAAAAGATGAGCTTGTTCTGATCGCAGAATCAGAACCCAGAGTAGAGATTAGAAGTTGCAAAAAAACCACATTTATGACTATTATGGGGGGGGGGCGGAATCACAGCTACAATAACTTAGAAACAATCTGAACTTTTTTGGGAGGTCTTTAAAAGAGGTTTTGTTCAGTATTGGAGAAACAGGTAACTCCTGAGATAATTCTTAACCATGAGATTCTATAAAGTGACACACAAATATATTTCCTTTTGGTAAATTTGATTTTAGAAATTATATGTTTCTTCATGTGCATGCACATGGCACAACATTAGAAATCCAATCTAGCTACTTTATATTTTTGTTCTTTCTTAGGCCTCCCATTCTGTGCAGTTTTGCTTCACCTTTAGTTCTTTGTGCTATTTCCTCATTTGTATAACAGGGATCAGGACCCCTTTGTGTAAAAAGCTTTGAGATCCACCAGTGAACAGAATAATATAAATACAAAATATGAATCAGAACAGCAAATATTGTATTCTAAACTAACTCAAAGCTTTAATGTTATTACCTTAAAAATAAGTGGATTTTTTTCCCCCTCTGGAATTATCTTCAAAGACTTCTTTGTAGTTGTATTAGTCAGGAATAATTCAATGTCATAGACTGAACTTTCTTTTTCCCCCACCTAGTCTATATGTGTTCCATTGTTCTGTGAATAAAGAGAGGTGACTGGATGATAAGGGGATATTTCAGTCATTTTCAATTAGCTGCAGAATGTTTCTTTACAGTAGCTGGGTTTCTGGTTAGCTGACCAACAGAACAATGATGGCCATTTTACACAGCAGAGACAGTGCTGACAGGGGGATAATGAGAGAAACTGTCTCGGATTTTCCTATTAACAAGTGTACCCAAAGCCCTCATTGGCCTTGCTAATGGGTAATAGCATATTACTACTATATTGGTGAAGGCCTTTAGGAGATTACAGACAAAGTTGGTTAATTAGTGGTATCTGAAGTGTTACCCCTACCGCAGTCCAGAATCTTCAGTTTTCCTACAATTTCTAATTATTTTCCTCTGAATAAGAATACAGTACCAGATTTCCCAACCTGATTATGTGTGGATTCTTAAAAAAAGAAAAACCTGAATGAGTAATCAAGCACTACTTATTTCAATCAAAATACACCCAAATAGAACCTAACCACAGATGTATGAATACAAGCAGTTCTGGTATTGATATTGATTTTCCAGTAAATCATCTTAAGCCCAAATGATCAAAAATCAAGACAGGTCAACATCAAAGAAACAGGAATATTGGCATGAAAGCAAGCTCCGTTGATTGGTACAAATTAAAAGATCATTTATTAGTGATTATGCTGTATAATACTGCCAGTGCCAAATGAATGCAATTAAGATGAAATGGGCCCCTGCAGCTACAGGGGTTAATAAAGACTGAATTCCTAATGATTTTTCCATTAATTATGAAGATGTCCACAAAACAGCCTTAACAAAGTGGTGGCCACCTCAGACAAATCTTTGTAATCTGGATAAAATGCCTTCCTTAATTGACACATTACTGGGATAATGTAAAGATTTCTACAGCTCTCAAATCATTACTTGCTGAGTAAAAGATAGGTAGGGGAAAAAAACGGGTACAAAACTCATTGTTGGGAGGTGGGGGTGGGGAGAGCATGACAGCTAATGCTTTGAATGACCTGAAAGAACCCTTATTATTGCCTGATTACTGACATTGTTTCAAGGCCAGAAGACTAAATGCAAAGTAAGTCTTCTTACTTTGCATTATTTAATTACTCCTGGAAATATTGACGTGGAAATGTTTTTGCCTATAAATGTAAGAGAAAGAAAAAGAAAGAGAAGAAAGAGAATAATGGAAGAAAAATGGAAGGAAAGGCAGGGTAGAAAGAAAGAAGGAAGATCAAGAAGGAATTTTGGGAATCTATAAACAAAATAGGGTCTTCTCTTTTGAAGGGTACCATGAAATGATATTTTACATCATTTACTATTTTGGAATTTGGTCTTGAAATTGAGTCACAAGGTAAATTGTTTATTACTTTGGAAATAGTTTTTAAATTTGACAAGTTTCACTCAGATTACTAACTTTCAGTCAATCATTTAGTCAAACAAGGACTCATTAAACTCCTGCTATGTGTTAAGCACTCTATTAGGTACTGGGAATACAAATACAGAAAATGAAACCATTCCTACTCATGTGTGTACACACACAAATAAACAAACATACAAAGCAAGTAAGTGTAAAGAGGATAAATATAAACTGGTGAAATAGAATGAAATTTGAGGTTATCAGTAATTAAGGGGAATTTTTTTTTACTTTAAATTTTACATCTTTATTAAGAAAACTGGATATGTGTACACTGAGTATACACACATGCATTGGTAAGTTGCTATGTAAAGACAAAATCCAGATTCATTTCTGGACATTTAAAATAGGCCTGAATGACAGCAGAATACCAAATAGAGAAATACATTTCTTTGGCCCTTAGTTGGTGATCCATGGTAGAGGCTTTCAAGGACATCAAAGAAATCTGAACTAAGCTATTTCTACTGGAAGTGGTGCAGTCTTCTGATTATTGAAACTACTAAAATGAAAACAACTTTGGGTCTTTAAACTTAGGCATTGATTTAAAAAAAAAAGTCCTTTAAGGATTCCCTAGATAAAGGCCAAAGATCGATAACTGCTACATGATACCTGGGAAAATATATACTGTAATGCAGAGCCCCCATTTAGAACATACAAAATTCATCTGTCTTACAGATAGATATTGAACAAAGAATCCCGTTCTACACTTTGTGTGATTCAAATATGTAACTATACAAGCAAGGAAGATTTCTATTGGTCAAAGAGATCTACAAATAGAACTTCTTCAAGATTTCATTCTATTAGTCAGGGATACATGTTTTAGACATAGTTTTAGAAATGTCTTAGGTTAACTCTGACATTTTGTAACCATGCAGATGTTCCAATGTCATTTTTAGCATTCATGTACATTCTTTCAGCCTTGCAAGGTAAACCCCTACCCTTGTTTATAATCATCTCTGTACCTCCATTCTATTCCTCCCTACTCGCATTCATTCTATTCTCTCTCTCTCCTTTCATCATGTCCAAAAGTGTGTTGTATCTGAGTACCCTCTCCCACAAACTTCCCTCTTTTCTATTACCTATTCCCCCCTTCCCTCCCCCCATTCCCCCTTATCTTATCCCTTTCTTCTCATTTTTCTCTAGGGTAAGATAGATTTCTATAACCTATTAAGTGTGTATGTTATTTCCTCTCTGAGCTATTTCTGATGAGAATGAAGGCTCACTCATTCCCCTGTGCCTTACCCCTTTCCACTCCATTGAAAAAAGCTTTTTCTTGACACTTATGTGAAATTTCTTAGCTTCTTCTTCATCTCCTTTCCCTTCCTCCCAGTTCTTTATCACTCATTGACTTCATCATTTTACTATATTATACTATTACATTCTACTCCTTCCTATGTCCTGTCTATATATGCTTCTTCTAACAGCTCTTATAAATGAGAAAGTTCATATTAGTTATAAATCTCTTCTTCCCATGCAGGAATACAAACAATTCTATATTATTAAGTTTCTCAGAATTAGTCCTTATCTTCCACCCCTCTATGGTTCACCAGTGTTCTGTACTTGGAGATCAAACTTTCTGTTCAGCTCTGGTTGTATCAACAGGAAAGTTTGAAAGTCCCCTGTTTCATTGAAAGTCCATCTTTTCCCCTTGAAAGAGGATGTTCATTTTTTTCCTGGGTAGTTGATTCATGGTTGTAAACCAAGATCTTTTGTCTTCTGGAATATCATATTCTAATCCCTACGAGCCCTTAATGTAGATGCTGCCAGATCCTGTGTAATCCTGACTATAGAGTTTTGGTAGTTGAATTGTTTGTTTGTGGCAGCTTTTATTGGGAGCTTTGATTTGGGAGTTTTGGAATTTGACTATAATATTCCTGGAAGTTTTTTTTTTGGGGGGGGGATCTCTTTCAAGAGGTGATTGGTGAATTCCCTCAATTTCAATTTTACCCTCTGCTTCTAGGATCTCAGGGCAATTTTGCTGTATTATTTCTTGAAAATTGAAGTCTAGTCTCTTTTTCCTGATCATGGCTTTCATTTAGCCCAATAATTTTTAAATTATTTCCTTCTAGATCTGTTTTTGAGGTCAGTTGTTTTTCCAATGAGATATTTCACATTTTCTTCTAATTTTTGGCTTTTTTTGGAAGAGTTTTTATTTCTTCCTGATTTCTTGCAAAGTCATTGGCTTCCTTTAGTTCCATTCTGCATTTGAAGGAGTTATTTTCTTCAGAGAGCTTTTTTTATCTCCTTTTCCAGCTGGCCAATTCTGCTTTTTAAGGCATTCTTCTCCTCATTTGCCTTTTACTTTGCTTTTTTCCATTAGGCCTGAACTGATTTTTAACATATTATTTCTTCAGGATTTTTTTGTATTTCTTTCACTAAGCTGTTGCTTTGGGCTTTGGTTTTCATGATTTTTCTGCATCACTCTCATTTCTGCTCCCAATTTTTCCTCTACTTCCCTTAATTGCTTTTTAAAGTCTTTTTTTGAGCTCTATCTTGGACTGGGAATATGTATCACTCAGTCTTTCTGTGTTTCCCCCCCCCTCTAAATTTTGGCTAGAGTCATAATTTGTTGGCTTTTGGAGTTTGTGGGGGGGAAGGAGTTCCTGGGAAATACTGCTTTCACTCTGCCATCTTGGCTCCGCCCTGGAGAATTTTTTTAAAAATTAAAAAAGGGAAAAAAAAGAAGGTTGTATTTCAGATGAGTGTTGAGTGAAGAGAGAGAATTTATGAATTAGAAGTGAGGAAGGATTTATATGTGAGGAAGAGAGAACAGATTAACTTTTCTAGATTAAGAGTGAGGGAAAGGAAGTGATATAAAAAAGATTGGAAATATTGGTTGGGGACAAGACTATATGAACAATTTTCAAAGTAAAATAAAGGATCCTATATTTTATTGTAGAGACAATTCATGGGGCAGCTAGGTGGCACAGTGAATAGAGTACCGGCCCTGGATTCAGGAGTACTTGAGTTCAAATCCGGCCTCAGACACTTAATAATTACCTAGCTGTGTGGCATTGGGCAAGTCATGTAACCCCATTGCCTTGCAAAAAAAACCACTAAAAAAAACGAGACAATTAGAAACCTTTGTAGTTAATTGAGTCGTAGAGTGACATGGTCAAATCAGCATTTCATTCACTTTGCCAACAAAGTAGAGGATAGCCTGAAGAAAAAAAGATTTGACTCAGGGAGACTAAATAGGAGACTATTTTAATAATCTATGGAGTAAGTTATGAAGACCTGAACTAAGGTAGAACCTTTGTAAATAGAAGGAAGGTACAAATGGCAAAATTTGACAACTGACAGGGTTTATGGAATGTTGGACAATAAGTTGAGGACACTGAAGTCCTAAAAAACCTGGAAAGACTGAAGTACCTGCAATAGAAAAATGTAAGTCTGGGGAAGATGTGTTTTAAGAGAAGACAATTAACTCTCTTTTAGATATGCTGAGCTTCAAATGCTAGCACAATATTCTGTTTGAAATATTTAGCAGGTGATACAGGGGAAATATTTGGACTGGACATATGAATCTGGGAATCAGTGGCATAAATCTCATGGGAGATGATATGGTTCTCCCTTTAATAATATTCAGTAAACATTTATTAAGTGCTTACTATATTTTATATATGCAAATATCTTTGGGGGAGAAATAAGAAAAATAAGACATGGTCCTTGCCCCTCTAGAGCTTAAACTTTAGTAATGATGATAAAGCATATGCACAAATAATTATGATATAAAATATAACATTGTAAATGTTTCAAAGAGAAATACAAAGAAAATAATGTGAGATCAGATGACAAAGTGAACTTCTAGTCAGGTGAATAAGGGACATTTTTATGGAAGAAATGGAATTAAAGCATTTGAAGTTTGGCAGGTTTTAGCAAAAGTAGATCTTGGAGGTAGGATAGCATTATTCAAGTGATAGGAAATGGCATCAATAAAAGGATGCAGCATATTTGGATGACAATAAGTAATGTATTTTGACTGCAGCATAGTATAATAAATAAGCAGTAATATTGTGACATAAAATTCAAAAGTTAGTCTATACATAAAATCTTGCTTGATAGTAGTTTTAGAAAAATGGTTCAGTGGAATAAACCAAGTTAATCACTAGAAGTAATTATGTTGTCTGATAAACCAAAGAACATAAATTACTGAGAAGGAATTTCTACTTTATAATTATTGGAAAATGGTTTGATAGAAACTATGTCAAGACAAGCATCTTATACCATATATGGGAAGTTAAAAAAATGGATACATTACTTGAATGCAAAAGGTTACATTATTTTTTTAATGGAAAAAGAAGACAGAATTAGTTACCTCCAATAACAAATTTGACTAGGAACTCAATTCTTAACTAAATAAGATATAGAAGTGATTATAAGGACAAACTCAACAGTTTTGACTGTAAATTTATAAAGATATTTTTAACAAAAATAAATGAATATGGAATAAGAAAAAATATTGAATGAAAAAATCATTTACATTAACAATCATTAATCAATAACTAATGGTGAAGATGTACTGATAAGATGAAAATGTAGATTTTAAAAAAATGGTCAAAAAATTTTCAAAAGAAGAATTACAAAATATAATAACCAAATGGAAATGTGCTCCAAATCAGTAAAAATAAGAACAAATGCAAATTAAAACTTTTACTTATACTTCCTAAAATTCATGATGAAAAGAATGGGAACAAGGAAAAGTTGGAGAATATCACCAAAAACCAATTAGATGATTTCGATTACATTAAATTAAAAGGCTTTTGCACAGATAAAACCAATGTAACCAAGATCAAAAGAAATGTAGTAAATTGGGAAACAATCTTTACAACTAATGATTCTGACAAAGGACTCATTTCTGAAATATTCAGAGAACTGAGTCATATTTTTAAAACAAAAAGCCATTCCCCAATTGACAAATGGTCAAAGGATATGCAAAGTCAATTTACAGATGAGGAGATCAAAGCAATCCATAGCCATATGAAAAAATGCTCTAAATCATTAATTATTAGAGAAATGCAAATTAAAGCTTCTCTGAGGTATCACCTCACACCTCTCAGATTGGCCAATATAGCCAGGAAGGATAATGATCATTGTTGGAAGGGTTGTGGGAAATCTGGGACACTATTACACTGTTGGTGGAGCTGTAAACTCATCCAACCCTTCTGGAGAGCTATTTAGAACTACATCCAAAGGGCAACAAAAATGTGCATACCCTTTGACCCAGCAATACTACTACTGAGTCTATACCCTGAAGAGATGATGAAAAAGGGTAAAAACATTACTTGTACAAAAATATTTATAGCAGCCCTGTTTGTGGTGGCAAAGAATTGGAAATCAAGTAAATGTCCTTCAATTGAGGAATGGCTTAGCAAACTGTGGCATTTGTATGTCGTGGAACACTATTGTTCTATTAGAAACTAGGAGGGACGGGATTTCAGGGAAGCCTGGAGAGATTTGCATGAACTGATGCTGAGTGAGATGAGCAGAACCAGAAAAACACTGTACACCCTAACACCAACATGGGAGTGATGTTCAACCTTGAAGGACTCGCTCATTCCATCAGTGCAAAAATCGGGAACAATTTTGGGCTGTCTGCAAAGGAGAGTGCCATCTGTATCCAGATAAGGAGCTTTGGAGTTTGAAAAAAGTTCAAGGACTATTCCCTTTAATTTAGAAAAAAACAGATCTTGTTACCTCTTAAACTTCTCTTCTCTTTTTTAAGGATATGATTTCTCTCTCATCACACCCAATTTGGATCAAGGTACAACATGGAAACAAAGTAAAGACTGACAAATTGCTTTCTGTGAGGGGGTGGGGGGGAGGGAAGTAAGATAGGGGGGGGAAATTGTAAAACTCATAATATCTTTAATAAAAATTAATTTAAAAAAAGAATGGGAACAATAAGTGTTAGCTGAAATATGAAACATTAAATTTATAAATATACTGTTAGTGAAGCTTTGAATTGGTCTAATCATTCTATTACTTCTGTTTTCTGATCCAGCAATTATAATATTTGGCATATACCCCAAAGGGGTCAAAGATAGAGAGATTATATATATATATATATATATATATATATATATATATATATATATATATATATATATACATATATATATTTATAATGGCATTTTATCATAGTAAATTATTATGGAATTAATTGTGAAATAGCTGAATGAATTGTTATATTAATATAGTAGAATTATTAATGTGCAACAAGAAATGGTAAATGATATAGAGAAATCAAGAAAGACATATGGAATAGAGAAAAATGAAAGAATATACACAATGACTTTAACAATTCAAATAAAAATTCTCTAAAAGGATGTAAAAAAATAAAAATTTAAAACATGCGCGCGCACACACACACACACACACACACACACACACACACAGACATTTCCTTATACAAAAGTTAACTTGGTGTGAGTTAGAGGGTCTGAACTCCAAGACTATGGAGAACAGACTCTTTTCCTACATGCAATATGTACTTTTGTGCAATTGGGTCAGTTTTTGAATTAAGATTATTAATCTGGCAGTTATATGAAGGATGAATTGAAAGAGAGAGAGAGAGAGAGAGAGATATTAGAGTTGAGAAAACTACTCTAATTGAAGGTTAGGGCAAGAATCCAGATTAGAAGAGATAAGGGTCTGAATAAGGATGATGACAGTATGCCAATTAAGAAAGAAATAGATTTGAGTGATATTTTAGAGACAGAACTGTCAAGAGGATGGGATTTTTTTTCCCCAAGGGATAAGAGGAACTTGAAACTGAATGAGATTATCAACATGTATGATTGGAAGAATTTTGGAACCACTGACAAAGAAAGACAAGTCAGGAAAAGGAAAAGTTTTAAGGAGAAAGAAAATGAGTTTAGTTTAAGACAGATTGATCTTAAATTTACACACACACACACACAGACAAATAAAACAAATAATTGCCATCACCATTACAACAAAATCTTATCTTTATAGGCCTAAGTCCATAGCAGTTTCAAGTCCCAGAACTCCTGCTGAATCTAACAGGCCCTTCCTCTTAGTCAGTCCAATCCCACTCTCATTAACCCCAGGAGAAAGAAAAAAAAATCTTTCTGTCTTTTGAAGAGTACTAAAAGACACCCTTCTTTCATAAAAATAAGGATCACATTTTTGTGCTCTTCCAAGATGAATGCATTTTGCAAACTTGTACCTCTACCGGACAAATATGCACACACACACACACACACACACACACACACACAAACACATGTGTGTATGTGTATATATACATACCTACATACAGAGAGAGAGAGAGAGAGAACAAGACAGATGAGAAAACGGATGCAGAAATGGGAAACCCTGCTGCTAAAATTGATCAGCAGGGCCATATGACTCCCTGCTGATTATAACTGATCGAAAAATGGGTGAGATGAAGATCTCTCTTTTATGGGTTTGAGTACAGTACAGAGAGGAAGGCAAAGAAATGAGAATTAAAATGTCATTTCGGTGGGATTCACAGACTATTCTTTCATGCATGATGATTCTCTAAAACCCCAGGAGATATGGAAAAGTCATGAACTCCAACAAACTCCATAAAATAGACAAAGATCATATTACCTCACAGCATGATCTATACTTCCTAAGAAAGTCACATTGATGCAACCAACATTAATTAAGTGCCTACTGTGTAGAAGGAGCTGTACTATGTGCTAGGAAAACAAAGGTGAAAAATAAGAAGATTACCATCCAATTGCAAATAATACAATATGCACATGGTTAAAATACAGAGGGAAAGTAATAGAAGTAAAAGAGAGGCTCAGATAAAAACAAAAACCAAAAACTCTAGAAAACATTCAGAAGGGAATTATTATTTTCAGTTTGGGGAGGGGGTGATAAAGGATTCAAAAAGTGATAGAATCTTATATGGCATTTAAAGAATTAGAAGGTTTATGTGTTTGTTTTAATTTAGAAGCAATTTTTCTAGTGACAAAGAACTGAAAATTAAAAGGGGTGTGTATCAGTTGGGGAATGAATGGATAAATTATGGTATATAAAAGTAAGAGAAGGATTTTTCATAGCTTAAAAAAAGGCAAGATTCTATTCCAGTCATGGACAGCCTGTTCAAATGACTAGAGCTGTGGAAATTTAGAAGGATCTAGGGGAACAGTTAGTTAACTTTGCTGGAATATAGTAAATGTGAAGAATGCTAGTATAAAGCTAGGTTGAAGTTAGACTGTATAGGCCTTTAAATATTAGACTGAAGGCTTTGAATTTTATTCTATATGCACTTGGGAGTTACTAAACGATATTTTTGACAGTAACTTGATGAAGGGTGTGTTTGGAGTCAGGACAACCAGTTAGGAAGCTAGTCAATAGCACAAGTGACAGCAGATAAAAACCTTAACTAGTGTAGCAGAAATGTGAGTGAATAGGAAAAGATGAACATGAAAGAAATTGTGGAAATTGTTTTGATAGAATTTGGTAAATGATTTGGAGGGAAAGATGTAAGGGACAATGAAACAGCATTGGAATGTTGAGCTTGAATAAATAGAAGAAAAATGGTGGTGATGATGATGTTAATGAAGACAATGATGTTTCATTGTATTCATAACATTTATATAGTATTTTAAACTTCCCAAAATCTTTTATTTATAAATACACAAATATGAGGATACACATATATATTATCTAGTTTGATATTCACAACAGATCTGCTATCATAGATATATCTCATAATCTCAGGGTAGTAGGTGGTGCAGTGAATAGAGCACTGGCCCTGGAGTCAGGAGGACCTAAGTTCAAATCTGATCTCAGACACTTAATAGTGACCTAGCTGTGTGATCTTGGGCAAGCCACTTAACCCCCATTGCCTTGCAAAATCAAAAAATAAAATCACATAATTTCACAACTGATAATATGATATCAATAGAAAAAGGGAATTTAGTTTGCATGGGCAAACTGTAAAAGGAAATAATGAGTTTTAATTTTATTCCTAATGATTTAGAGGTGAAAATAGGTGAAGATGGGTGATATAGTTCTGGAGCTGTTGAAATACTTAAGAACTGTATGAATAGATTTATCTATCTATCCAGTAATAATTCAACTTATTTAGATGTATATATAGGCTTATATCTGTGAACTTTAACCTCTGAAATCTGTGAAAATTCTTCTCTTACTTTCATATACCATAATTTATTCAACCATTCCCTAACTGATGCACATTCCCAATTCTTTGCCAGTAGATAAATATTTTCTAAATTAAAATCATAAATGAATGAATAAGGAAATGAATAAATACAGAATTCCCCTTCTTCTAATTCCACAGCAGGTTCTTTCCCTCTTTCAATAGAAGCTTTCCAGAAGCTTCATAGAAGCAATAATTGAAATCTGAGAGATAACGGGGATAAATGCATCTTAGACAGATTTTATTCTGGACTAGATTGGACAAAGACCCTGAGATATTGTGAGGCCCAGTGTGCTATCATGAACACTAAATTTGACATACTACAGACCAACTAACTCAAATTATTAGTCACTTTAAGTCTGCATTTAAGCTTTCATTTTGATAGAGGATATAGTTAAAGTGAAACTTTTGGAAATGTAGGGCCCACAGTAGAGTTCTAGACATCCTCCTAGACTTCCAAAAGTTTCAGGAGGAGGAGGAGGAGGAGGAGAGGGACAAATGAAGTGGAGGAGTGAAGGAGGGGGAGGGAGGGGGGAGAGAGAGAGAGAGAGAGAGAGAGAGAGAGAGAGAGAGAGAGAGAGAGAGAGAGAGAGAGAGAGAGAAAGTACCTTCATTTCTTTCTCCATGTAGAATGCAGGAAGCAGGGGGTCTAATTATTTTATTCTCACTGAGCCTAGTGCTGGACAGATCTGTAAGACTGGTAAAGTACAGAGCAGCTCAGACTTCGGTTTCAAATCTTTAATGTTCCCATCAAAACTATTTGCAGAGAAAGAAATTATCTTGTTATCATTAAGCTTATTTAATTAACATGCATGCTCAGCATGACTCCATTGGATATTTTCTCACCTGATCGTATTTTTTGCAACTTGTAGCTATTAGATAAATAGAAGATTAAGCTAGGGTATCTTTTCTCAGTCCCTTAAAAAGTTCACGTAAAAACTGAATCAAGGTTCCAATGATATTGTTCAGCAATAGTATTTCTTACATACAACTAATAATAACTAGCATTTATATAATGCTTTAAGATTTGCCAACAGCTTATCAAATATTAACTTATTTTATCCTCACAAAAGCCCTAGGAAATAGATATTATTTTACAGATGAGGAAACTGAGGCACACAACTATTAAGTGACTCAACAAGGATTATCCAACTAGTACTTATTTGAAGTCAGATTTAAATTTGGTCTTTCTGATTTCATATTCAATGCTTTATCTACCGTACTATATAACTGCTTCTGTCTTTGAAATAGCAAAATCTTTGAAATAACACCTTTGCATATGACATTTCCCTCATAAGGAATAATTTCCTTTCTTACCCACAAAGGAATTGTCTACTTTAAATCTATATAAATTAATATGATACTAATTTTTCTTAATAATTAACAGTCCATTTCTTCAGAGAGTCTTCTTTTGCTAATCAGATAATCTGTGAGTTATCCAGTTCCATTACCAACATATAATCTTCTTACCAAAAATGATAATGTAGTGATTTGTAAATGGATTCAACTTCACATTTTTTCCGTTACTTATAGGTTTAATTCGGAAGCTTGTAATAACCTTGTAGGATAAATATGGGAGCTAAAATTGCTCTTGTTTCAGAGATGAGAATCTATCTACGTGAGTCTCTATGCCATATATATGTAAGTACATTTTGATTTGATGAGATTTTGGCATTTATTCCTGCATTCCTGATACCCTCATAGGGACCTAACTTATAGCAGTTGAATTTTAATTTTCAATGGATAATGTAAAATACATTTTTTAAAAGAAAAGTCAAACATGGTGCTTTGTGTGCTTTGTGGAGACTCACAGGATATAGAATGCATCAACTCAGGCCTGTGTTTGAGTTCTGGCATTGATATTTACTGCCTATGTGACCCTGAGTAAACCCATTAAATTCTTTGGTCTTCAATTTCTGCCTCTGTAAAATGAGAGGAATCTATAGACCAGCTGGCCTCCAAAAGTCCTGATATGTCCCAGAGCAAGTCCTGCCAGAAACCCTGAGGGTCTTCCCCTCCCAGATTGGATTCTTTTTTTGACTAGGTTAAAGAGTCCAATCTACCCCATTCTTTTCTTACCTAACTTTGATAACTGAATAGTCATTGCCTCAGACAAACTGAGAGCTGTTCAATATCCTAGTTTAAAAAGATTCAGGTATCTCCCTTCATTCAGGGTCATCTCCAGTCATCCTGATCCATATCTGGTCTCTAAACCCAGAGGAGAAAGTGAGACTCATGATTTGCAAAGCAAATCTAGTTAACTTGCTTGTCATGGCATCACCTCCCTAATATCATGATCCTCTTCAAGCAGGAAGGACAAACAACAACAACAACAACAACAACCCTATAATCCTTAAAAGACAATGAGCAAAGCAACAAGCATTTATTAAGGGTCTTGGGATACAAAAATAAGTTAAAATAAATTCCTCCCCTCAAGGATTTTGCATTTGAATAGGGAACACAATATTGAAAAGAGTGGAAGGGGTGTCAGGGAAAAACCCAGTCAGATTCAGTCTGGAGAATAATGGTTGCCTAACCAGGACTTTCCCCAAAATGAAGGCCTCAGAAAGAACTGATGAAGGGATTGGGTCAGTGTCAGAGTAACATTCCAGGGTAAAACATCACAGAGAATTCTGAATACTCTATGAAGAGGAGGGTCCAAATGCTGATGGAATTTCCAGAATGAGATAGATGCTGAGTCATGGTTGCAAAACTGGGAAAGGCAGAAGTAGAGAAACATGGAAGCTGCTGGTAGGGAAGATAAGGTTCAATTTGAAACTAGTTACTTATCAAATTATGCCTACAAACATATAATTACATTATTATATATACATACATATATATACAAAATATATATACATATATATATATATATATATATATATATATATATGAATGAAATGTTATATTCACTTACAGTTTACACACTTCACCTCCTACAAGGAAGATGGAAGCAAATAAAACTTAGATTAAGGAATTGTTTTAGAGAAATTTTATTCTTTAACCTTTGACAATTTCAACATAACTCCCCCTTTTCCTCTGCTTTTAGATCCAAAGAAATAAAGATATACTCATTAAACAATTAAAAACAGATGATCCATCAGAGCATGTGATAGACAACAAAGTAAAATGTAAACATAAGGATGCTAGATACTTTCTGGAGTTCTTTTTAACCTGTACCTCTGATTTCTGGCTAAGATAATAGTTAAAGAAAGGAGTAGGAGAAAATTTCCATTATATGTATGCATGTATATACATATATACATATGATATTGTTTTGAAGAGGTAATAGTAATAAATGATAAATTAATAATTATACTAAGTATAAGAGATAGTAATAACTTGCTACTTAGGAGGACTGGCCTAAGCACCCAAGCAGATAATGTTGCTGAGTCTGGACAGAAGCCTGCTCCTTTTGTTCCATTGGAAGCAATAAATAAAACATTATTATTTCTAATGGCGAGTTCCACCACCAGAGGGACCAAGTATGCCTAGTCATACTCTAACACTCTAATAGGAATTTTGGTAGGATAATAGAAAGTATGGAACTTAGAATCAGAAGATTGGGATTTGTTGTGGCTATGACTGATACTCTGTTATCTTTCAAAAGGAGTTAGTATGGGATTAGATGAATTCTGACAGACTTAAATCTTTGATCCCATGAGTTTACAAACTTGAATACTACCAAAGCTGCCTAAACAAGTCAACAATAATTATTAAGCACGTACTATGTGAGGCCCTATGCCAAGTGCTGAGGGATGTGGGGGAAAGAAAGAAAGAAAGAAAGAAAGAAAGAAAGAAAGAAAGAAAGAAAGAAAGAAAGAAAGAAAGAAAGAAAGAAAGAAAGAAAGATAACGGACTCTGTTCTAAAAGAGCTCATCATATAATAGAGGAGTCAACATTTAAAGAACTATAAACAAACAATTATTATTATGGATAAATGTATAGATAGTATGGGAAATAAGTAACATGAATTTGGACAGACCTCAAGAGATAGCGGAGAATGGAAGGACCTGGTGTTCTGTGGTCCATGGAGGTAACCAAGAATTGGACATGACTCATTGACTGACATACATGAGTATTTTGTATGCATAAATATACATATGATAAATTGGGGATAATTAATGCTATTCAGTATTTCTCCTACCTTATTGCTTCCATCACTTTTCAGCCTATGTCAGTGCCAGAAACTGTGGTAAATACTCCCCGAATAAGAGAGATCACACTGAAAGGTGCTAAGTGGTTAAATTTTCCTTCCTAAAAAGCTTCTTCCTCTTTGGAATGATGGTTACCAGTTTCCAAATTATATAGATAGATTAGGGACTTTATGTATGTAAAATAGTAGAAAGACTGCTAGATTTGGAATAAAAATATCTGAGTTTACATACTATCTCTGACACTATCTCTGACACTATGATCTAGGATAAAAAATTTTATTGCTTTTCTAATTTTTAATTTCAGAATTTTTAATTTTTACATTTTTTGCACATTGCTAAAATAGTCTTATAAGAATAAGCATAATTGGGGTGGTTAGGTGGTGCAGTAGCCCTGGAATCAGGAGTACCCGAGTTCAAATTCAGCCTTAGACACTTAATAATTACCTAGCTGTGTGGCCTTGGGTAAGCCACTTAACCCCATTTGCCTTGCAAAAACCTAAAAAAATAAAGAATAAGCATAATCCCCCTTTCCTCCACAAAGAAAAACCTCATGAAAAATAAAGTGAACAAAGGAAAAGAAAAAGTGTACTTCAGTCTGTGTTCAGATACATCAGTTCTGTCTCTGGAGTAGATCACATTCTTTATCATAGGTCCATCAAAGAAATTGCTTCCATATTTTTTCCACCATTGCTATTGCTGATTGTATTTCTTTGCATCCTTTCCTCCCCACTCTCATTTATTCTATTTTCTCTCTCCTTTCATTTTGTCCCTACTCAGAAGTGTGTTATGGAGCAGCAGAATGGTACAGTGGACAGAACACTTGTCCTGGAGCCAGGAGTACTAAATCCCACCCTAGACACCCAACAACTACCCAACTATGTGGTTCTAAACAGACCACCCAATCCCATTACCCTGCAAAAAACAAAGAAAAATGCATCCCATCTCTCATCCCCCATTCCCTTTCTCCCATCCCCTTCATCTCTAGGATAAGAGATTTCTATACCCTGTTAAATGTATGTGTGTTGTTTCCTCTCTGAGCTATTGCTGATGAGAATGAAGGTTCACTCACCTTCCTCCCTTCCACTCCATTGCAAAAGGTATTTCATGACTCTTTCATGTGAAATATCTTAGCCCATTCTTACTCTTCTTTCCCTTTCTCACAGTACAACCCTTTCCCATTGACTTCATCTTTTTAATCTATTATACCTTCATATTCAGCTCCCTCCTGTGCCTAGTCTAAATATGCTCCTCCTAAATGTTCTATTAATTGAGATGTTTCATATGAGTTATTAGTATCATCTTCCCATGTAGGAATACAAGCAATTCCACATCATTACATTTCTCATAATTTACCTTCCATCTACCCTATACCCTTCTGTCTACCTGAGTCCTATACTTGAAGACCAAGTTTTCTGTTCAGCTCTGGTCATTTCAACAGGAAAATTTCAAATTCCCCCTATTTCATTGGATGTCCATCTTTTCTCCTGGAAGAGGATGTTCAGTTTTTCTGGATAGTTGATTCTTGGTTGCATTCCAAATTCTTCTGCCTACTGGAATATGATATTCTATTCCTTACAAGCCCATAATGTAGACATAGCTAAATTCTGTGTAATCCTGACAGCAGTACCACAGTATTTGAATTGTTTATTTCTGGTTGCTTGTAATATTTTCTCCTTGACTTGTGGAAATTAGCTATAATATTCCTATAAGTTTTTATTTTGGAACTTCTTTAAAGAGGTATTCAGTGGATTCCCTCAATTGCAATTGTATCCTCTGTTTCTAGCAAATCAGGGAAATTTTCCTGTAGAAATTTTTTGAAAATGTAGTCAAGGTTCTTTTCCTGATCATGATTTTAGGGTAGCCCAATAATTTTTAAATTGTCTCTTCTGGATCTGTTTTCCATGTCAGTTGTTTTTCCAGTGAGATATTTCACATTTCCCTCTAGTTTTTCATTATTTTATTATTGTTTTACTATTTATTGATTTCTCACAAAGTCATCAAATTACTTTTGCTCCATTCTACATTTTAAGGAGTTTTTTCCTTCTTATCTCCTTTCCATTTGGCCAATCCTGCTTTTTAAGGCCTTCTTCTCCTCATTAATTTTTTGGACTGCTTTTTCCATTTGACCTAAACTAGTTTTTAACATATTGTTTACTTTGACATTTTTTTTGTATCTCCTTGACCAAGCTGCTGACTTGATTTTCATGTTCTTCCTGCATTGTTCTCATTTCTCTTCCCAATTTTTCCTCTACCTCCTTTCTTGATTTGCAAAATATTTTTTGATTTCTTCCATAACCTGAGCCCAACTCCTATTTTTCTTGTAGCTTTTGGATGAAGAGGCTTGGACTTTGTCATCTTCTAAGTGTGTGTTTTGATCCTCCATGGGACAAAGTAATTATCTATAGTCAGATTCTTTTTTTTTATACTCATTTCTCCATGTATCCGGGCTTTCAGGTGCTTCCCAAGCACCTGGGATACGTCAGCAAGGACCTCAGTTTCTTCAAGGTCTTATGAGATCTGACTGCTCCCTTGATCTGTGCTCCAGTCTGTGAATGACCACAAGCATTTCCTTCTGCCCCAAATCTGTGAGGAGGGTCCCTGCATTTTGGCAATGGGAGGCCTAGACAATGACCCCGGAGATAGTGGATCTCCTCCCACCCCCTTACCTTCTGTGGACTGAGCACTCTGGAAGCAGCTGCTGGGTGGCTCCACAGACCAGCTTCCATTTGCCAGACAGGGGCAGCACTGAGGGCCTTGGCTGCACTTAGGGCTGGCCTGGGCTCTGCATTCACTCTATCAGAGTCTTTTCCATTGATCATGCAAATAATAATAATCTCTGGGTTGAGAAGTCTGAATACCACTTCTACAATCACATGTCAGTTTCCCCAGGGACTCACATACCCCACAGGCTGCTCCTATAAGACTAGAGCTCATTTACTCATGTGCAGCATGACCCTGGCTGCATGCTGCCTTGCCTTCTGAACCTTGTGGAACAGAACCTTCCCATCAAACATCAAGTTACCTTGGACAGGAGAATTGTTTCATTGGGTCATTCTATGTGTTCTGCCTCTCTAAAATTTAGTTAGAATCATAATTTTAAGGGTTCTGGAATATTTTAGAAGAGAGCTTCTGGGAAATCCTGTCCTCATACCACCATCTTGTCTCTGCCAAGTCATTTTATTTCTCTGGGATTTCTCTCTCCTGAGAAAAACAAGGAGATTGGGAGAAAAGAATTCTATGTTTCTTTCCAAAAAGAGACCCCTCTAATTCCTTTTTTAAAAATTTTTTTTAGGCAAATGGGGTTAAGTGGCTTGCCCAAGGCCACACAGCTAGGTAATTATTAAGTGTCTGAGGCTGGATTTGAACTCAGGTACTCCTGACTCCAGGGCTGGTGCTCTATCCACATAGCTGCCTCCTCCCATAATTCTTGCATGGGTTTAATACACCATTTAAAAATTGCCTTACTGTTCTTTTGACCAAGATGGTGGAGAGAAGACAGGCACTGTGTTAAGGACTCCTGATCTTCCCTCATATACAATATGAAACAAACCTCTTAACAGAAATTTGATCGACAAAACCCAGAAAAAGAAGCTAGGAGAACATCTAACTCAAGGTTTGTCTTTGAGATCTTGGAGGCAGAGAGCAGAGGACCTACTAGGAGGGGGTGAGAGCCAGTCTAGCTTAGGATCAGTCATGGAGGCTTTGACTGTGGGGGCCATGGTCCAGGAGCCAACTCGGGCACAGAGGTGTTGGCTGTGGGACTGATGGTCTGGGGCTTAATGGTAGGACCAGAGAATGAGTTCCAGCAAGGAGAGTTGCAGACATGTATCTGCTGAGCTCCTCTGGTCTGAAAGACCTCAGACTTTACATTCATTTCAGCTGAACCCTCTTTCCAGAACAAACAGAGTAAGAGCCCCCCATCCCACAACCCAGGCTCAGGCATGGGCAGCAGAGCTCCCTCAGTTGTGAACAGGGAGAGTAATTACTTTGCCCCAGGGAATAGCCCACCATTATTCAAAGATAAAAGTATCCAGCAGCTTCACCCACACTCTCCTGGCCAAGGGAATGGGTCTCAAATTAAGGTCCCAGACACTCCAGAGAAAGCAATCAGCTCCTACTGGCCAGCCCACATGGTGTTATTAAAATTAGTGAGTAAAGCCTCTAGGGATCCAAACATCAAAACTCTGTGAACCAGCCCCACCCCCAACACAAGATCTTAGGGAAATGAAGAAAGGCCGGTGAAAGGAGGATCCATAGAAAAATTCCTAAAATGTAAAGATCATAACTCAGAGATATAGAGCATCTGAGGATAATATGATTTGATCTCCAGCACAGAAAGACTTCCTTGAAGAAATCAGGAAAGAATTTAAGAATCAATTGGAAAATTTGGGAAAAGAAACCCAAGAGAAGATTAACACCTTGCAACAAGAAAACAAATCATTAGAAAATACAATTGGACAAATGCAAAAAAAAATTCTCTCAAAACCTCAATTGGTCAAATAGAAAACTCTTTCAAAAATAGAACTGACCAACTGGAAAAAGAGTTGCAAAAGGTAAATGAAGAAAATTCTCCTCTAAAATAAAGAATGGAGTCTGTGGAAATTAATGACTTCGTGAGACAACAAGAATCTGTTAAACAAAACCAAAAATCCAAAAAATAGAAGAAAATGCAAAATATCTCAATGACAAAACCACTGACCTCAAGAATAGAACAAGAAGAGAAAAACTAAGAATAATTTGGCTTCCTGAAAATAGTGAAGAGAAAAAAAAGCCTGGACTTAATATTATAAGATTTAGTGATGGAAAATTGCCCTGACATCATAGAACCAGAGGGCAATAATAATACATTAGTCCCTTCCAGGAAGGGATCTCAAAATGAAAACATCAAGGAATACTGTGGTCAAATTCCAGAACTATCAGATAAAAGAGAAAATCCTGCAAAGCAGTCAGAAAGAAACAATTTAGATACCAAGGAGCCACAGCAAGGATTAGAAAAGACCTGGCTGCATCAACATTAAGGGAGTGAAGGGTCTGGAATACGATATTCCAAAAAGCAAGGGAGCTTGAAATGCAGCCAAGAATTCATTATCTGGGAAAACTGAACCTTTGCTTCCAGGGCAAAAGATGGACATTTAATGAAAGAGGAGACACCCAACTTTTCCTTATGAAAAGACCAGAGCTTGATAGAAAATTTGGACTTCAAACAGGAGACCCAAGAGACACATGAAAACGGTTTTTAAAAAGGGGGTAAAGAAAAACAAACTGCTATCCAATAAGATGAAACTGGCTATATCACTACTTGGGAGAAAGACTCTAATAACTCTCAAGAATTGTAACTCTTTTAGAGAGAATATACTTTGCCAGAAGTGATGGACAGTCATGACTTTTCTGTGAGTCAGATAAAATGATTTAAAAACAATATCTCCTTATAAAGGGGGACAGTAAGGAGACAGGAGGAGGGAGGAGATTGAATCTCATTACATTAAGAGGTACAAAGAATCTGTTGCAATATAGGGGAAGAAGGAAGGAGGGAATATGGGGATAGTGGGGAATGTGGATAAAGTGAAAAAAGGTGGAAAATACAAACAGGGAAGATAGCATGAGGGGCAATAAAGAGTTAGTAATTATAACTTTGAATGTGAATGGGATGAACTCTTCCTTAAAATGGAAGTGAAGAGCAGAGTGGATTAAAAACCAGAATCCTACAATATGCTGCTTACAAGAAACTCATTTGAAGCAGAGAGATACATATAGAGTAAAGGCAAAAGGTTGGAGCAAAATTTATTGTGCTTCAGCTGAAGTGAAAAAAAGCAAGGGTAGCAATCCTTATCTTAGCTGAAAAAATAGATAGCATTAAAAGAGATAAGAAAGGAAACTATATTCTTCTAAAAGGTACCACGGACAATAAAATAATGTCAACAATAAATATGTATGCACCCAAAGGTACAGCATTCAAAGCCTTAGAGGAGAAGTTGAAGGAGTTACAGGAAGACATAGACAGCAAAATGCTACTGGTTGAGAGACCTCAACCTCCTGCTTTTGGATTTAGATAAATATAACCAAAAATAAACAAGAAGGAAGTTAAGGAGGTAAGTAATTTTTTAGAAAATCTAGGCATGATAGACTTTTGGAGGAAATTGAATGGGGGGAGAAAGGAATGTACTTTTTTCCTGTAGAACATGGCACTTACACAAAATTTGACCATGTACTAGGGCATAAATACGTAATAGTCAATTGCAGAAAGGCAGAAATAGTGAACACATCTTTCTCAGATCATAATGCAATAAAAATCACATGCACTATTGGATGATGGAGAGATAGACCCAAAATTAATTGGAAACTAAATAATCTCATTTAAATAATGAGTTGATTAAACAACAAATTATAGAAAGAATTTATTAATTCATCCTAGATAATGACAATAATGAAGCAACATACTAAAATTTATGGGATACAGCCAAGGCAGTTATCAGGGATGCATTAGAACTTTAAATGTTTATATAAATAAATTAGAGACTAAGTAAATCAATGAACTAAACATGAAACTAAAAAATTAGAGGAAGAACAAATTAAAAATCCTAATTAAATATCAAACTAGAAATTCTAAACATTAAAGGAGAAATTAATAAAATTGAAAGAAAGATAACCACTGAACTAATAAATAAAAGCAAGAATTGGTTTTATGAAAAAATACAATGGATAAAACTCATGTTAATTTTATTAAAAAAAGGAAGAAGAAAACCAAATTGCTATTATCATAAATGAAAAGGTAAACTCACCACCAAAGAGGAGGAAATTAAAGTAATAATTCAGAATTATTTTGCCTAACTCTATGCCAATAAATTTGATAATCTCAGTGAAATTGACAAATATTTACAAAAATGTAAGTTTCCCAGGCTACGTGAAGAGGAAATTAAATATCTAAATAACCTTATCTCAGAAAAAGGAATTCAACAAGCCATTATTGAACTCCCTAAGAAAACATCTCCAGGGCCAGATGGATTTACTAGTGAATTCTATCAAAGATTTAAGGAACAATTGGTTCCAATTCTGTACAAAACTCTGGAAAAATAGGTAAAGATGGAACTCTGCCTAACTCTTTCTATGAAACCATTATGGTGCTGATACCTAAACCAGGAAAAGTTAAAACAGAGAAAGAAAATTATAGACCTATTTCCCTGATGAATATAGATGCAAAAAATCTTAAATAAAATCTTAGCCAAATGATTACAACAAGTATCACTAGGATAATACATTATGACCAAGTAGGATTTATCCCAGGAGTGCAGGGTTGGTTCACTATTAGGAAAACTGTTAGTATAATCAACCATATCAACAACAAACCTATCAGAAATTATATGATCATATCAATAGATTCTGGAAAAGCTTTTGACAAAATACAGCACCCATTTCCTACTAAAAACACTAGAGAGTGTAGAAATAATTGGACTGTTCCTTAGAATAATTAGCAGTATCTATCTGAAACCATCAACAAGCATTATATACAATGGTAATAGGCTAGAGGCATTCCCAATAAGATCAGGGATGAAACAAGGATGCCCATTATCACCACTACTATTCGATATTGTATTAGAAATGTTAGCTTTTGCAGTAAGAGAAGAAAAAGAAATCAAATGAATTAGAATTGGGAAGGAAATTCTCACTCTTTGCAGATGACATGATAGAGAATCCCAAGAAATCATCTAAAAAACTACTAGAAATAATTACTTACTTTAGCGAAGTTGCAGGATATAAAATAAACCCATATAAATCCTCAACATTTCTATATATGACTAGCAAGATGCAGCAGAAAGAGCTAGAAAGAGAAATTCCATTCAAATTATCTTCAGACAATATAAAATACTTGGGAGCATACCTGCCAAGGCAGACTCAGACACTTTTTTGAAAACAATTGCAAAACACGTCTCACACAAATAAATCCAGATTTAAATAACTGCCCAAATATCAACTGCTCATGGATAGGCTGAGCAAATATAATAAAAAATGACAATTCTACCAAAACTAAACTACTTGTTTCATGACCTACCAATCAAAATTCTAAAACATTACTTTAATGAGTTAGAAAAAATCATAAGTAAATTCATATGGAGAAATAAAAACTTGAAAATTTCCAGGGATTTAAAGGAAAAAAGTGCAGAAGAAGGTGGCTTAGCCATACCAGATCTAAAATTATATCATAAAGCATCGGTCATCAAGACTGTCTGGTATTAGCTAAGAAATAAAGTGGTGGATCAGTGGAATAGACTAGTTGCAATAGCAGGAAATGATTATTGTAATCTGCTGTTTGATAAACCCAAAGAGTTCAACTATTGGGATAAAAACTCTATCTTCAATAAAAACTGTTGGGAAAATTGGAAATTAGTATGGCAGAAACTTGGATTAGAACAACACTTCACACCCTATACCAAAACAAGATCAAAATGGGTGCAGGATTTAGGCATAAAAAACAATGTTATAAGCAAACTAGAAGATCAAGGACTAGTTTACCTGTCAGATCTATGGAAAGGGAAGCATTCTATGACCAAGGAAGAGATAGAGAACATCATTAAAAACAAACTAGATAATTTCCATTAATTAAATTAAAAGGCTTTTGCACAGACAAAACCACTGTAATTAAGATCAAAAGAAATGTAGTAAATTGGGAGACAATTTTTACAACTAGTACTTCTAATAAAGGACTCATTTCTAAAATATACTGAGAAATGAGTCAAATTAAAAAAAAAAACCTAAGACATTCCCCAATTGACAAGTGGTCAATGGATATGCAAACACAATTTACAGATGAGGAAATCAAAGCAATCCATCGTCATATGAAAAATTGCTCTATATCACCACTTATTAGAGAAATGCAAATTAAAATATCACTTAAGGACCACCTCACACCTCTCAGACTGGCCAGTATGACCAGAAAGGACAATGATCAATGCTGGAAGGGATGTGGGAAATCTGGGACACTAATACTTTGTTGGTGGAGCTGTGAACTAATTCACCCTTTCTGGAGAGCAATTTGGAATTGCACCCAGAGGGCAACAAAAATGTGCATACCCTTTGTTCCAGCAATACTACAGGGTTTATACCATGAAGGGATTATGAAAAAGGGTAAAAATATCACTTGTACCAAAATATTCATAGAAGCCCTGTTTGTGGTGTCAAATAATTGGAAATTGAGTGAATGTCCATCAGTTGGGGAATGGCTTAATAAACTGTGGTTTATGTATGGATGGAACAGTTGTTCTAATGAAAACCAGGAGGGATAGAAGGATTTGCATGAATTGATGCTGAGCAAGATGAGCAGAACCAAAAGCATGTTGTATACCATAAAACCAACAGGGGTTGATGATCAACCTTGATGGACTTGCTCATTCCAGCAGTGCAACAATCAGACACAATTTTGGGTGTATCTACGATGGAGAATATCATCTGTATTCAGAGAAAGAATTGTGGAGTTTGAACAAAGACCAAAGACTGTTTTCTTTCATTTTTTTAAAAAAAGTTTTGTTATGATATAATTTTGTTATCTCATATATTTTATTTTTTTCCTTAAGAATATGATTTCTCTCTCATCACATTCAACTTAGATCAAAGTACATACCATGGAAACAATGTAAAGAGTAATAGACTGTCTTCTTTGGGGTGGGGGGGGAGAGATGCAAGATTAAGGGGAAAAATTGTAAAATTCCAAATAAATAAATAAATACATATTTTTTTTTTAAAAATGCCTTACCTTGATAAATATCAATGAGGAGAAAAGAAGGTTCTTTAGGAGTTTAGATTGCCTCTCTCTAGCAGTTCTAGAATAAGCTTACAGATATGTTGGGAATTTAAACCTATACACTCTTAACAATCCTCAATGAAGAAGAGAAGTTATTGAATCACATGGAAATTGAAAGCTCAACAGTACTGTCCACTACCCTAGTCTCCCACCTCCAAATTCAATTGATGGAAAGAACTTCTTCCTCTAGTTGAACTTTTCTTTATTGCAAAGAAAAAAAAATAAGCAAAATACTCAGTTCAGTCATTGGATTTGATTGGATATGCAGCATTTTTCTCTACTAGCCCCTCAGCATTCTATGCTGAGGAAGAAGCCAAGTTTCAAAATCTGTTCTCCAGTCATCATTTCCCCAATCATTTCTCTCTCCTTTAAAAGTTTCATTGATGACTTTTCCAATGTCTAGCTTATTCCCAGAGTGAGACAAAGGCAAAGGGCAGAATACAACTCAGCATGATTATTTCATTAAAGGGTCATTTGTGCAAGGCCTTTGGTTGATCTCTATGCACTTTTATTTGTATACACACACACACACACACACACACACACACACATACATACACAAAATGGTCTTAGTTCAACTAGAAGCTTTTTAAGGATAATAATTGTACTTCTATAACATTTGAAGCCTATTATGTGCTAAAAATATGATATAAAATATACTGGGAAGGAAGACTGCTCCAAGTCAGGATTTATGAGAAACTGACAGTCTGTGGAATGGAGTTTTCCCTGGTGGCATTACACTACACCCAGCTCTAGCCAATGCTTTTACTCTCTCGCTTTGATAAGCAGCAAAGTTCCCAACAATATTAAAATACAAATATCTCTATGAACATTACTGCTCAGTAGGTCATTTCCCGTTTCCCTTTAAAGTCATTCAGTTCACTCAAATGTATTCTTCTGGGGTATCTTGGCTGTCTTCCTCCTGTGCTTCAAGGATAGCCACAAGGGCTATGTGGAGAGTGCATATTTTCTATTCTTTTCTTTTTTTAAGGAAAAATTGTTTCATGTGATGCTAAAAAGGGCTCTATTCTCTCAACCCTAGGTTTGTGAGGCAAACTAGCCAGCCTGGCTTCTTCAGTTAGTGAAAGTTGGAGAATTATTATGGGCTGGCTGGCTTTTCTTCCCTAGGCCTATGTTATGCTTCGACTGAGACGTAGGTTCCTGAATTTTATTTTTATTTTGCACATGTTATTTTGGCTTGGTGAAATGTTCATGAATAATGCTAGTTTATTTTCATAACTTTGTTTCATGAGAAGAAAGTTACAGAGAGACATTTTCTCAGAATGGAGCAGACATGTTTGGTAGGTGAGGACAGGCAGATGGTGTCAGGAGATTTTGCCTGTTATGGGGAAGGATAATCAGGGTTGCATTTCTCCAGCTATCCAAAGCCAGTCAGGCTCCTCTGGGAGAAGGCACTATTTGCATGTTTCTTTCATCAAGTTTTTTTTTTTCTTCCCAATGTCATATTAGTGGTTCAAAGGAAAATATGTATTCCCTCTCTCTTTAGTGTTATTTTAAAAATGCATTCAGTATTTGGATATTATTTGTTTTTTTATAAATAAATAAATAAAACACCCATGACTGGACTCTCATAAAATATCTTTAAGTTCCTAGACCAATGACATGAAAATCAAAATCCAAACTCATTTGGTAACTTTAAACAAATCCTGGCTAATTTGTGCTCCTCGTATGCAGGCAAGAAGTAACAAGCAGCTTTGCTGGATGGTTTAGGATAAAATTCAATTATTTTAGTGTTTCATAATGATTCTCATCACCTAGCCTTTAATGTAGTCCTATAATTCTTTGCTGATGGCCTAAAGTTGGCTTATGTGTGATGAGCCATATTGCTTCCATTATGTCTGAAATTATAGGCAATCACCCTCAACCACGTTGTACTACAATGGGGAAATATCAATAACAGAAACTGATATTTATTAAACAAATTAGATATGAAATACAAACTATTATTATTACAATAATAATAATAACACTTTTATATTTAGAAAGTGTTTTATTGTTGAGCTTGTTTTCCCTGGGAAGGAAGGTTCTACTCTTCCTCCAGTGGGGATTATCACTCTTTTTTGTAAGGCAGTGGGGTTAAATGACTTGCTCAAGGTCACACAGCTAGGTAATTATTAAGTGCTTATGACCGAATTTGAACTCAGGTCCTCCTGACGACTCCAGGGCCAGTGCTTGATTATCCACTTCACTATCTAGCTGCCCAGAAAGTGTTTTAAATCTGCTAACTCATTTGTTCTTTACAACTGTGAGGCAAAGTTATATATATTCTCAAGTTACATATAAAGAGACTGATAAACAGAAAGATTCAGCAACTTCCCTAGGGGGTCACACTCCTAGTCATTGTCTGAAGTAGGATTTGCATTCAGGTTTTCCTGATTTCAATTCCTCTGCTCTATTCTAGTTTATTGTTTTATAGCATAAGGAAGCTAATGTTAAGATTTAATGTTCTCTAAGTTCCATATGAAGCTCATTTTTGTCCTTAAACATGTTCCCTATGGTCATCTTCCTTAGTTATGACTGGAAATATATCCTCATATTTAAATAACTCTCTTGAGGCAGTAACTGTGCAAATCTCAAGGGGAAAATAACTCAAATGAAAATAAAAACAAAATGGATTCAGCCAGAGAAAATAATTACACTTTCATCTTTGACTCTTCCTGATAAAAGGGTTGTACAATTGTACCCATGAACATAAACTTCTCGGGGATAGACTGCCTTATTTTTAGTCTTTGTAACAGTGCCCTATCCTTAGTAGACACTTACGTAATATGTATCAAATTCAGTGGAGTATAAGACACAATTTGTCTCTATTTCTTCAAATCTACGCTAGCTGTCAGTGTGGCACTCAGGCATTGAAATTTGCTATTGTAGTACAGAATAATATAAAAGCAGAGAATAGGATCTCACTTTACCTTTTTTTGATTACACACCTCCCCATAGTCTTAGGTTGACATTCAGGCCATTGCTACCACTTTTTTTTTTTCCCCAGTGCACAGAGATAAGGATTAATGAGACAAGAATCAGAAAACCAAATTCCATTTTTCCTATGGGGAAATGCAGCCTATAACAAGGAAGTCACTACTCCAAGTTCAGAAGTTTAAAAACAAATATCTCTTCATAATTCAGCTGATCAACGTTGATATCATTTTTGGTTATAGTATAGAAACTTTGTAAAGCAAAACAGGCACTGATCATTTTGTAGTTAGATGTAGCATAAAAAATGGGGAGAAAGGGCAATGAGGCCATCAGTGGAGAGAAGGAAAGACTAAAATGTCTATATATTATTTTTAATTGCCTCAATAATGTTTCATAATTGCCAATGCAACCTTGAAGTTTAAGTAGGTAGAATCAGAAAGGTATAAGAGAATTTTAGAGGTGGAGCTGACCACTTTAAAAGTCAATAGAAGGGGCGGCTAGACGGCATAGTGGATAAAGCACTGGCCCTGGATTCAGGAGTACCTGGGTTCAAATCCAGTCTCAGACATTTAATAATTGCCTAGCTGCATGGCCTTGGGCAAGCCACTTAACCCCATTTACCTTGCAAAAAACCTAAAATAAGTCAATAGAAGATTTGTAGATCTAGTAAGCCAAGATCAGGTAGTCATGGGGAGAAAAAGACAAACAAAAGAGAAAAAAATATCTATGTATAATATGAAATAAATTATATTTTTCCTGGCATTATCTCATATTGTTCTTTTTCTTTTCAGCAAATTAAATAATGAATTAATTTTAACTACTATTCACACAATACAAAACATCAATGTACTCCTAATAATTGTCCAACTACTCTTTGCAAGGAATGTAACTTTACAAATAAGTATGATTTAAATTACCCCAAGAAAGCTATTCAGCTTGTTTTGTAGACAATAATAATAAAATGCTAAAATTCAGTAGTAAATTTCTGTCACTAACAAACACTTATTTCATACTTTCATAAAATCATAGACCTTGAACTTGAAGGGACTTAGAGGTCCTCTAGTTCATCAGTAGTAAAAACAATCCAAAGTAGCTGAATGACACGGTGGATAGAGCACCACCCCTAGAATCAGGAGGACCTGAATATAAATATAAATATGATAAATACTTAGCTATGTGACCTTGGTCAAATCACTTAACCCCCTTGTCTTGAAAAAAAAACAAAAACAAACAAACAAAAACATAATGGATCCATTAAACAATTACTAAAATAAGAATTTTCTGGTATAAACTTCTTTTGGATAATATTTTGCTTTTTTCTATAAAGACATGGATTTTAATCCTGCTTTGGTAATGCCGGAGAAGACCATCAAACTATTAGGGATCTAAATAGTTCTCTATGACTATAAGTTACAGGCAAGGTGCTGACCAGCACTGGGAGAAGGAGTTTTCTCATGTTAGAGTTTCATATACCAATGAAATTTTTATAACTACATCTGTAATCTGGGCTTCCCATTTCAGCAATAGGTGCATTCTATCATGCCTGTGATAATGGTAGTAAAATGCATTTATAAATAAAATAAATCAAATGACAATTAGAAGAATGCTACTTTTTATGCATATAATTTTCTTAGGTCTTGACTAAATTTGCAGATGTAAATATAACATAAGACAACCATAAGAAATCTAAATGATCTTGTGAGTTAAAAGAGTAAAAACTATTTTTTCTAAACAAAATTCCCACTTCTCTGTATTTCCTCCCTCTCTCTCTCTCTTTTTCTCTTTTCCTTCCTTCCTTCATATTTTCCTTTCTTCATGTTTTTCTTCCTTCTTTCCTTGTCTCTCTCCTTTCCTTCATTCCTACCTTTTTCCTTCCTTTCTTTCTCTTCCATACTTTTAAAAACAATGAATACATTTGCTAGAGCATAAATGATAATTTTGTTTTGGAAAAGTTTTCAAAACAGTATGGAATTGACCTAGAAAGAAGCAGAAAAAAAGAGAAAATAATAGTTCAAACACTCACTTAACTCTAAGAAGTTTTATTCCAATTTTTATTTACCTCCTTCCCCACCTCTTGTCTTTTCCAGTTTAATGCCTGTTCTTTCTCTGAAAGTTAAGGTCAGCGTTTAAATCTTGCATTCTAAGCTAATTCTATGTAAATGGTTCTTTGTCATATTTAAAGAAATGTTTTCATCAAAGCTCTATCTATCCAAATCTTTGTAATGATCCATGTTATAATGGAGGTTTGTTCTATGTCTCTATTTATTTAGAGTTCTAAAACTTCTGTTCAGTTGAGATTGGGTTTTCTTTAGTCTTTGAATGAGGACATTTCTAACTACAACATCTTGCCTTGGAATATATAATTTGGTAATGAGAAAGCTTGGGATAGGAAACATTAAATAGAATTAGATTTGGAGTCAGAGAACTTGAGCTAAAATTCTAGCTCTGCCCTTTGTGGTGTATCTATGGAAAAGTCACTTCATCTCAGAGCCTCAGTTTCCCCATCTATAAAAAAGTTGGTTATTCTTCATGATCTCAAAGCTCTTTTCTAACTCCTAATATATGATAGCATGATTCATAAAGAGGTCATTGAAAAATGTGCACAGATGAAAAAAGAAAACTAAGCATTTTTAGTGGAAAAACACAGAATCTTATTCCTGTGGTATTCTTTTCTTCCCACTGAGCTCAAAGAGAATCAAAAATTCATAGATTCATCAGTTCATGTATTGTAAAAATAGGAGGGGACTTTATACATCAACTAGTCCTGTTCTCATTTTACAGATGAGGAATCTTGGGCCTAGTGACAGAAAATGTCAGGATTTCACCAAGACTATTTCACTTTGTACTCTCCTCTGAAATACTGGGTCCAGCTACGCTAAAGGAACTCCTCAGAGTTGATTGATTATTAAATTTTCAAGAGAGCATTTCTACCTCAGAAATCAGCAAACAATACTTGATTTATTGTTTTGTTTATTTCTTAGACTACAAATTTAAAAAAGAAATTGAGAAAATGTTAATAATGCAGATTAACCTTAAAAGTATGTCATGTACATTTCCTCTTTCCTTTTTTGGGGAAGACCAATTGTCAAACATTTACTAGTATCTTGCTATGTGGGTCTTAATCACCTGCTCTGCAGATATACTCTTAGAACCAACATTCTCTTACCATTGGTTCTGAGGGCCACTGAGTCTTATGTATAATGGAATTTTTTTCCTTCATGCATATACACACAAATATGTATGTATATGTGCATGCATGTATGTATAAATATATAGATATAAAATATATAATAAATCTGAATATATATTTAATCTCCCCCATTAGAATATGAATTCCTTGAATGTAAAAACTACATTAACATATTACTATTTTGCTATCTAATTTTAACCTCAGAACAATACATTATCTTAGAACAGTACTTTATAAGAGTGCCAATTATTTTTCATTTATTCACATTCTTTTACTCAGTATCATGCAACTTATGGGGACTCTAAATATTGGACCTAACTGTTGCATTTTTCACCTTTAATTTCTTTTTTTTAGGTTTTTGCAAGGCAAATGGGGTTAAGTGGCTTGCCCAAGGCCACACAGCTAGGTAATTATTAAGTGTCTGAAGCTGGATTTGAACTCAAGTACTTCTGACTCCAGGGCTGGTGCTCTATCCACTGTGCAACTTAGCCACCCCACACTTTTAATTTCTAAAGTTTTAATTTGTTATTGAAAGGGTCTATGTATAACTATAATTGGTTTCAAAAATTATTTTAGTGTTTTTTCATGTTCTTATTTATTTATATACGTGTTATCATTTGATTTATTAGACAACCAGATGGCAGAGGCTAAAGCAATGAATGTGGATTCAGGAAGGAGTGAGCTTGAATCCTGTCTCAGAATATATATTAATTGTAGAATTCTAGTCAAGTCATTTCAACTTTCCCAGTCTCACTTTTCCCATCTATCAAAAGGGACCAATAACAGCATCTATCCCAGAAAAATTGTTGTGAGAATCAAATTAGATTAACTGTGTAAAACTATTAGCAAACATTAAAATATGCATATATATGTATATACATTTATCTATTATTCTTATCATTATTGCTATCATATCATGATAAGTCATGATACTAGACTTCAAATATGCAAGGACTTAAAATGATCGAGACTCAATTTTTAAGAAACTTAAATACTATTAAAGAAATAAAAGATATACATGCATTATAATATACAAAATAGAGCAATTATGACAAAGGAAAGATTTACCAAGAATGCCCTGAGAAAATGTTGGTGATGGAGAGAACAATTTTTGACACATGTATGCAGTAGTAAAAGACTAGATGGTATATTGCATAGAAATGGTGATGAAGTCAGAAAGTACAGGGTTCCTATACCATTTGGGCTACATACTGACTTGCTGGATGACTCTAAGCAAGTAATCAAACTTCTCAAAGCTCTGGATAGCATTCTGAAATTATTAGTGGCATCAAAGGTATCAGTTTACTTTAGTAAAGATTCCTCATCTGGCAATTTCCTATACCAAATAAATCACATGCCTAGTCTCTATGCTATTAATTGTGAAAGTTTAGATTTTTAAATCATTCATATATTGAAGAACACAGGACACATTTTGAAATTAAAAAAACCAAATAATTGCCAAGAGATAAGAAATTTGGTCACATGAGAGAAAATTTTCAGTCTCATTTCTTACAAGCTAGCTTATATGAAAAAAAAACCTAGTTGAATTAAGAGAATGGATCAGGATGAAGCCCATTTCATGGAATAAAAATAAATCTATGCAATATGCAATGCAAAGCATTACAGTCTATTGAACAGAAAAAGAACTGAAATATCCTAAGAGCTACCATAATTAAAGCACAGCCTATTATAACCTTTTGAAAAAGAGGAGCACAAAGAGCTCAGAAGAGCTAACGTGACTTCATAAAATATACTTTAGAAGCCTACAGGGGAGCAACAATCTGTACAGAAACCAGGAGAATAAACTAAAGCAAATAGGCTACATGAGCCAAAATTACAGGAAAGAATATAAGGGCAGCAAAAAGGAGAGCCAGGCAGTGCTAACAAAGGAAGCTAAATGAGGAGGATGGGGATCTGAAGGAAGAAAATGCTGGTGGTTATTTGGTCTGGTAAGTAATGAGCTCTGCACACAGTAGGCACTCAATAAATGTTGTTGAGTGAAGAACTCATAAATGAGCAGTAGTTTGAAATTAATGACAGCTTTAAAATTTATGTGGCATTGAGCTTATTTCATAAATTGGTCTTTGAGAGGGGAAAAAAGGAGACAAATATTGGACAATCAGGAAGTAATGATGATCTCGTAAAAATAGCCATCTACAAAGGCAGCCTGAGTGAGTCCTTGGATAGTCTGTATATCTACAAATCAGCAGGCCCAAATAATATACCTTCTATCTGTGGGATGAAAGAAACTGGCAAGCATGCTAACTGCATCATTTACAGTTATTTTTGAAAAGCGGTGGGGATCTAGGGAACTATGAGAGACTGGAAAAAAAAGAAAATGTAGTACTATCATTGGAAAAAAGAGATGAGAAGGATCTCTGAAAAATACTAGAAAGATATTGCTCTTAATTAAAATAAGGAAAACAGGACTACATACCTATAGCAGCAATAGTGAAAATCAGCATATAGCCAGACAGACTTTTTAGAAGTGATTACAAGGAATCATCTTTCTTTGAAAATAATGTGTTTAATACATTTAATACATATAGTACAAATTAATGTCAATAAAATTTACCAGTAAAATATGGGCCATAAAAGTAAATAAAAGTTGACAGTTGATAGGTGTTTAAAAATGAATATAAATAGTAATTCTTAAAGACCAGAAATTTAGGAAAATTCCAGTCATTTCTATAGAGACTTTCTAGGCATCACTGCGTACTTATTGGTATTCCTTAAGTAGATATAGTCTTTTTATAGATCTTCTAATTTGACCAAATGATCAGTCTTGTAATCAATCTGATATCCTACCTTTCAGGTCAGAGGAAAATCCTTAGTGCATGTTTGAGAAGCTTAATACCACTAGTTGTTCCTACCTCAATCTTTACTATATATGTACATGTATATATAGTAGACTTTTATGCTTGGCAGAACTGGGGTTGAGGAAATTAAGTGCTTGACACAAAACAAAAGCTTGGAAATTAAGGATTATTGTATCTGGAGTCAGTTTGACAGTGGAATTAGTCAAAGACTCGTTCAAATCCTTCTTCTGAAACATAGTAGTTTGACACTGGGAAAATCATTGAGCCTCAGTTTTCTTATCTTTAATATGACGGAGTTGGACAAAATGGTCTTTATGATGCTTTCCAGATCTAAAACTCCTGTATTATAAATTTATCTCCAACATATACTGCCAAGCATTACTCAAAGGTCCAAAATCACAAAGTGGCTGCTAAGCTATGTTGGTAGAAGGAGCATTTTCACCCAAAAGCTCCCTAAATCCAATGAAATAACAAAACTAGTTAAAATTACAATGAAAATAAAAACACTCTACCAACATCTCCTAAGTACTGAGAGCAGGGACCATGAATTTTAAAAAATGGCCATAATGCTTGTTGAAATGAGGAGAAGTAATCTGCAGCTCAAAAGGAGTCCAGATCAGACTGGGCCTTTGGACTTTAATTTTAATTTAATTTAAACCGAGGTGAAGTACATATGTGTTTGTGTGTATGTGTGTGTGTGTGTATGTGTGTGTATGAAGAAAGAGAAAGAAACAGAGAGAGAGAGAGAGACAGAGACAGAGAGACAGAGACAGAGATAGCGAGAGAGAAAGAGAGAGAGAGAGAGAGATTATTTCTATGATCTGATCTTTGACCCATTCATTCTTTAAGACTACATTATTTAGTTTCCAATTAATTTTAAATGATGGTTGCAAGGCTTTTTTACTGAATGTAATATTTATTGCATTGTGTTCCAAAATGGTGAATTTAATATTTCTGTTTTTCCTACATTTGGTTGCAAAGTTTTTAATGCCTTAATACATGGACAATTTTTTGTATGATTGTGCCGCTTATAGATGAGAAAAAGATATACTCCTTTCTATTCCCATTCAATTTTATCCAGAGGCTTAGCATACTTATTTTTTTTCTAAAATTCAGTTCATCCCTTAACACATTATTAATTTATCTTATGATTAGATTTATCTACTTCTAGGAGGTGAAACTTGAGGTCCTCCACACATACACACAAGTAGAATTTTACTATTTCCTCCTATAATTCATTTAACTTTTCATTAAGAATTTGTTTTATTTGGTGAATATATGTTTAGTATTGATGTCGCTTCACTGTACCTTTTAGCAAAATGTAGTTTGCCTGATTGTCTCTTTTAATTGGGTCTATTTTTGTTTCTGCCTTGATCATAATTGCCACTCCTGCCTTTTTTTTTTAACTTCAATTGAAGCAAAATAGATTATGTTCCAGTCTCTTATTTAACTTTTTGTGTTTTTCAGTTTTAAATGTGTCTTTTGTAAACAATATAATGCTAGTGGAAACAAAATAAAGACTGACAGATTGCTTTCCATGGGGGGGGGGGGGGGAGTAAGATTGGGAGAAAAATTGTAAAACTCAAAACTCAAATAAAATCTAGATAATTCTGGGGGTAAAAGGATATATTTCTCTCTCATCACATTCAATTTGTGGAATTCCAATACCATGTAAACAATGTAAAGACTGGCAAATTGTCTTCTGTGGGGATTGGGGGGAAGGAAGTAAGATTGGGGGGGGGGATTGTAAAACTCAAAATAAATAAAATCTTTTTAAAAAACAATATATTGCTGGATTCTGGTTTCTAATCCATTCTGCTATCTGCTTCTCTTTTGTGGGTGAGTTAATTCCATTTACATTCACAGTTAACAATTATTTACTGTGTATTTTCCTCTAACCTCTTTACTCTTCTCTTTCTCTTTAATTTTTTTTACCATATCCCTCCTCAAAAGTTTGTTTTGGGGGCAGCTAGGTGGCACAGTGGATAGAGCACCAGCCCTGGAGTCAGAAATACCTGAGGTCAAATCTGGCTTCAGACACTTAATAATTACCTAGCTGTGTGTCCTTGGGCAAGTCACTTAACCCCAATTGCCTTGGAAAAAAACCTTAAAAAACCTAAAAAAAAGTTTGTTTTTCTCCTAATCACTACCTCTTTTAACCTGCCCTCCTCTTATCTCACCTTCCCCATTCCCATTTCTTAACTCCTTCCTCTCCTATTTTCCTATTGAGTAAAATTAATTTTCATGCCTAATGAAGTATGTGTGTGTGTTTTTCCTTTGAAAAAGTTCAGAAGAAAAAAGTTCAATAGAAAGAATTTCAAGTGTTGCCCATTCTATCACCCACTTTTCACTTTATTGTAAAAGTTCTTTTTTAAACCTCTTTTACGTGAGATAATTTTCTCTGTTCTCCCCTTTCTTTCCCATTCTTCCAGTGTATCCCTCTTTCTCAGTCTTTCATTTTTCTTTTGAGATCATACTAGTGTATTAGACTCACACCTTTGCCTTCTACCAAAACAGACTCATTCTAATTGCTTAATGATGATGAAGTTTGAGGATTACATATATCATCTTCCCATTTGGGAATATAAATAGTATAATCTTATAAAAGTTTCCCACTATTTTTCACTAATGTTTGATTTTTTTAAAGCCTCTTTTAAAAATAGTATTTGGAAGTCAAATTTTCTCTCCAGCACACTAGTATTTTCATCAGAAAGTCCTGAAAATCCCTATTTTCTCCACCCTCAGTCAATTTTTCCCTGTTTATTAGACTTTTAAAATCTTTTTTTTTAAACTTTTAAAAATTTCTTTCTTTAGCTCTTCTAAGTTATCTTCGTTGGTCATGAGTTCAATCTGTATTTTCCTTTGAGACATTGTGGATGATTTTACATCGTTTTCCGAGTTTGTGTCTTGAGCTTCTCTATCAGCATATGATTAGCTTATTTTCATTGTTGCTATTTTCTCATTTTTCCAGTCTATTCCTTTACTTTGGATTTTATGTTAGAGTTGAGCTCTGTTTCCTGTTCCAAACTTAAGAGATCTACCCCTGCTTTTTTTTTTCACAATTAGTTCTTGGATTTATTAGTTGGTACATCTATAGAGCTGTGTGGTTAAATGCACTTCTGCTCTGGTCCTTACTTAAGCAGGGATCCTGTTCTCTCTCTCTCTCTTTTTTTATTTTAGTTTTTTTTTTTTTGCAAGGCAAATGGGGTTAAGTGGCTTGCCCAAGGCCACACAGCTAGGTAATGATTAAGTGTCTGAGACCAGATTTTAACCCAGGTACTCCTGACTCCAGGGCTGGTGCTTTATCCACTACACCACCTAGCTGCCCCCGATCCTGTTCTCTCTTGACCACAATCCCAATCCTCAGAACTGCTACCTATACCAACAACCATAAGCACAATTTATGACCTGGCACTATAATTTTGAACTAGTTAATGGGTAATAGATTTACTAAATAGTTACTGGTTCTGTAAATGATGCTAGCACAGTATCTCCCTGATATCTCTTTCTGACAAGATATTCAATCCCTTTGCCATCTTTTTGGCATTGAATGCTCTGGATATATCTGTTGCAGCTCATGCTGTTATCATCACTTCTCTATTCTGCTGGTCACTTACCACTCCAGTGCCACAGATTTCCTCCTTCTGAACTCCTAAGTTCAATTCTGAACTCCTAAGTTCTGCCAGTAAAAGTCTCACCTGAAACTTTTGTTAGTTATGTCATTTTTATAATTTGATTTGAAGTATTCTTTTAAAGTTGTTTAGAAGGGAATGTTGGGAGGCTCAAATACAATTCTTTTGCTCCATCATTTTTTCTTGAACCAATATAATGAAAATTACAAATTTCATTAATTGATTCGCTTATTCAGTGACATAGCAATCAAATTGCCAAAGAGTTACTTTACAGAGCAGGAATATTTTTTTTTTTTAAAAAATCCACCTGGAAGAACAAAAAGTCAAGAATATAAAAGGAATCAATGGAAAAAGTGAAGGAAAGAAGACTATCAGATATCAAACTTTACTACAATTTGATAATTATCAAAACAGTCTGTTATTGATTTAGAAATAAACTGGTTAATCAGTATGTGTATATAAATATATATATGTAAATGATAGCATTAATATTTAGTTTGATGAATTCAAAGTTAGTTTCAGTATTTATTATTTGATAAAGCTCTTTGGGAAAATTAAAAAACAGTCTAGTAGAAAGTAGGTACAGATTGAGACATTTCTTCATAAAAGAAATGACAAAGGGGATGGTCTCAGAAAAACCTGAGAAGACATATATGAATGGATGCAGAGTGAAATTAATAAAACAGTAGAACACTGTGTAGATAATACAGTAATAGTGCAATGATGAATAATTGTGACTTAGTTACTCTGATCAATGATCTACATTTCCAAAAGATTTATGATGAAAAATTCTGCAGAAAGAAAACATTTGATTCTGAGTGCAGACTAAAGAACATTTTCTCACTTTATTTTTCTTGCTTTTGTTTTTTTTTTATAACGGCTAATATAGAAATATGCTTTGCAAGACTTCTTAATCGTAATGAATATTCTATTGCTTGGTTTCTCAATGAGCGGGAAAAGGGCTGGAAAAAAGGAGATGATGACTTGGAATTAAAAATAATTTTAAAAAATTATAAATCGAGGTGAAGTTAAAAAAATGCCTTCTTACAGATTTACAACCCTTGAATGGGCTATTTCATTAGCTTTGTTACTATATTACCACAGTTATTATCTTGGTGCCCTAGTCATCTAAACATATGAGGGAAATGAAAAGCAAAAATGTAATATAATAGTTATAGCCCTAATTCCATAATAATAACAGAAACTTATAAAGCACTCTTTGAAATTATCTGATTTCATTTCCATCAGAATTTTGCTAGTTGGTAACTCTGGACTTTTTATTCATGATTGAAAGATGAGGAAATTAAGACTAAGAAACACATCTGGTTAATTTCCAAACTTTGATTCAAATTCAAGCCTTTTCTTCCTCCAGAACCAATCCAATTTCTACTACATCTGTCTGGCCCTTACTTCATTGTCACATCATTGTTTAAATGTAGAAAGGTAGCAAAGTCAAAATCTATTGTAAGTATATTCAGAAATTTATCACAAGTCAAGCTTTTGTGGCACTTTTATGGTAAAAAAAAGTATCATTGATTAAAAAAAAGGCTGTGATTTCTCTAGGGACACAACAAAAAGATCAATGGGTCATGGGTACTTGAAGGCCTATGGTTTTTAATGGCAATTATTAAAAATCAAAATTATGACATTATAAAGAGGGATGACCTTTCATCATAAAACACATTATATAATGGACAAAAGAAATGTATTGGCTTTCTGGAAATTGGCAGCAAAGTTTTTCATCTTCCGTGAAAGAGAGAAGATAAATCTCAGTGAATCTCAGCTCCCAAGTCATCAGCATTTCATGTCCTAAAAATTAAGTGAATTTAAATTATTTCCTAAGGTTTTTTTTTTCTTTAATTAAATCATGTGAACACTCTTACTGGCTCCCGGGTGAGCTTTGCCCCAACTATTTCCTACTATGTCTGAAAAATATTAGTTGTGATTCCATCAGTAACTTTCAGACTAAGAGGTTATATCTTCACATCAACAATCCAATTCAGAACACTAAGATTTGACCATGGCTGCCTTAGAGATTGTGGGTGAGGCACCATCGTAAAAGAGCATAGATTTATAGAAATAACAAACTTTAAAGTTATCTAGCCCAACAATATCAGTTTTCAGATGAACAGACTGATGTCCTGAGTGGGTTTATTGATATGTCCATATTTACCTAAGTATCAGTGAGACTCCAAATATCATATAAATAATGGACTTGGAGACAGGAAGACCTGGCTCAGATCTCATATCTGATACTTACTATGTGACAAACCAATTAAACTTAATGTGTTATAACTCCTCATGTGTTAAACAGAAACAGCTGCAATACTCGCCTCCCAGAATTTTGTGAGGCCTGAATTTTATATGTGCCATAAGAAACTAGCCAACAAATTTCCAGTCCTTAAAGTATTCCCATACTTGTACTTCTTTGGGGGGGGGGGGATACTGAGAATATACAGTATTCTCTGGTTCCAATCTGATGCCAGTTCAATACATAGAAGCTTGGTGAATTTATATCTGGTCATCAGTGATTATTATTGTGGATATAGAGAGCTAATTGACTGAGGACATAGATTGAAGAGTACACAAACATTCTATTAGGCAATCTCTTTAATCTCTTTACATCTTTTCTAAAGATGTTATGAACCAAGAGGTGGGGAAGGAAAGGCAGAATTTATGTTTTCTCTCCACTCAGCAGACATGTCTGCAAATGCATAGAGCATCTATTTCTTTGGTCTTTTATATATATTCTTTACTAATCAAATAATAATGTTCATTTTTCATTTTCAAATAAGACCATGACATCAGGGATGAGATGCCATGACAAGCACATGAATTGGATTGGTGTGAAGGTATGCTGTGCTAAGTCACCAGTCTCACTTTCTCCTCCAGAGTCATCTTGGTCCAGTGGCCAGATATGAATCAGGATGACTGCAGATGTCACTGAATGTGAGGCAATCAGGGTTAAGTGATTTGCCCAAGGTCAGACAGTTAAGAGTCAAGGTCTGAGGGTGGATTTGAACTCAGGTCCTCCTGACTCTAAGATCTGTGCTCTATCCACCACACCATACCACCTAGCTGCCAAATATAAGTCAAATGAATATATGATAAAGGAATAGACAAGATTACAATGTTGTGAGCTCCTAAAGGTCATGAGAAAGATCAGAAGAGGTCCCCTCAGCAACCAGTAATGGTATGATGATGATGAGACAGTAGCACGGACAGTCAGATCCAGTGAGGAGGCAGCCAAGGGACCAATTTAATACAGTTTAGGAGAGGACTGACCTATAAACTGAAACATTGAATCCTAATACAAGCCAAGCTGTGAGAGGGACTCATATATCAATGTACCATTCCTCAAAGTAAAATTTTAAAGGATTTCATGAGAAGAGAAAATGACTTCCAGGATCAGGATTCTTGAGATAAGCCAACACTCCACATGTTGAGGTACTTTAAGACTCCCGAAGTGCTGGTGCTCTCTCTATGGAAATTTACCTTGTATGCCTTACTCTATTTTTATTTTGAATTCAAACCTATTCTCCACAGGTTATTGCATATTTAAGAGAAGATGTATGCTCTCCAACCTTTATTTTGGGAAAAGTATTTTTGTAACTTCTGTCTTTTTAAAAAATTTTCAGTGAAGTATGTGTAAAAGCTAACAGATGACAAATGATATTACAAAGGGCGCATCAAATACAGGCTTTTGTTTATAAACCCCTTAGAGAATCCCCTAGGACTCTAAAATACATAGATGAAGCTTCTACCCTCTGGGGACCTAACTCATCACAAATAGTAGTCAAAAAAAAGTAAGCAATGTGGGGAAAGGTTTATATACCTAAAAGGTTCTGCAGATCTTAAATCATTACATATCAGTTATCATTGCTATTGCATCTCTTTAAATGATTTATTTGGCCTACTGTCATCAATCCAATATCCTCAAATAATGAGAATGACTTTGTTGTAGCTCCTTAAACTTTATCCTAACTAGAAGTGTCTCTATTCTCAATCTAATATCCATGTTGTTACTATTATCTATACCTGCTTTTCTTAATATTTCCATAATGCTATCTTCTATTTGTTCCCCATAATTGTTTTCTGAAATTTCTAGATTATTTCTTAACCCTAATTTTTATAGCAAAAAAAATACTTAAATTGATGGATTTTCCTGATACTCAGCATGAATCTCATTAAGTCATTTCAGACCACTTCAGCACAAAGAAACGTCTCCCTTCTCTAAACTCGTAGGACTTATGGTATACAATATTCATGAATAAATTTAATCAGAGGCATGACATGGCCATAACTATGGGCATAAGTAAGGCTAGTATGAGAAAATATGAGAGATGAAAAGAGGAAGACTGCAGTGTGCTTAGACTTTTCCAATAGACAGCATATTATATTTCTTCAAGTTATCTATGTACTTGTCCCAATCTCCCCAAGAGCACCAAAACTGAATCATATTTCATGTTTAAATTTCTAATAATAGGGCAATGTATTGAACATTTGAAGAGTTGAGTAAACATCAACTGATTTGAATTTCCCAGGTGATTCTTTCATTCACTTATTCAACAAGTTTATTAAATGCCTACTATATGACAGACATAATATGACACTGGAAAAAACCATGACAAAATCAAAACATTCCCTTTCCTTAAGAAATTTACATTCTCTTGGAGAGAGGGGAAATAATATGAATGCAAAAAGTTACAAAATATATATACATATATATATAAAGAAATTCCCATAGAGAGGATACTAGCAATTGGGGGGACAATTGGACAGGATTATTGTAGGAGATAAAATCTTAACTGAACTTTGAAATGAGTAATTTTAGGAGTTAGAGGTGAGAAAGTACATTTTTGCCATGATGGAAAGAATATAAAGGCAAAGAGATGGACAACAGATTATCATACACTGGGAAAATCAAGCAGGACAATTTCACTGGAATGTTGTATATATGAAGAAAATAAGATGAAAGGTAAGTTGAAGTTTGATTGGGATGGGTTTCAAATGCCAAACAGAAGAATTTATATTTTATCTTAGTGGTGAGAGGGAGCTGTTAGAGTTTCTTAGGCAGGAGAATAAAATAGCCAAATCCATGCTTAAAAAAATATTAATTTAACAGTTGTGTGGAAGATGGATTATTGTTTAGTCAATTACTCATATCTGATTTTTCAGGATCCTATTTGGGGCAAAAATACTAGAATGCTTTGCCATTTCCTTTTCCAGTTCATTTTACAGAAACAAACAGGGATAAAGGACTTTCCCAGGATCACATAGCTAACAACTGTCTGAGGCCAGATTTTTTTTTTAACTCAGAATGTCCTGATTCCAGAACCAGCCCTCTATCTACTATGCCACTTATCTGCCTTAGAGGATTAATTTGAATGGGAAAAGATTAAAGCTAGAAGATCAATTAAGAGGGTATTGAAATAATCTAAGCAATAGAAGATAAGAGCCTGAACCAAAGTAGAAAAGTTGCACTCTGGGATTAATGGTTCAGTTGACTAGAGCTGATGATACACACACACACACACACACACACACACACAGAGAGAGAGAGAGAGAGAGAGAGAGAGAGAGAGAGAGAGAGAGAGAGAAATTGGTTATCACTATATAATTGATTATCTATATATATATATAAATGTACATATATAAAATGCATATATATCCATATATGCATACATCTAGAAGTCATAAGTGTAGAGGTGATAACTGAACTCATGGAAGCTGATGAGATCACCAAAAGGGAGTGTAGACAAAGAAAAGACGAAACTCTTAAAGCATGTATGCTTGGGGACTGAGGCAATTTAATATTCTATCAAAGAAGATTCATAAGGAGTGGCAATATAGATAAAAGAACTAGGAAAGAATAGTGTAATGAAAACAAGAAGGAGAGGGTGGAAAACTTTTAAATGCTGTTTAGAAATTGAGAAAGAAAAAGATTCAGAAAAATCTATTAGATTTGACAATTAAAAAAGTAATTGGCAATTTTGGAGAGAGCAGTTAAAATGGAGAGATGTCAGTGGAAGACACAATATAAAGGTTGGGAAAGTGGGAAGTGAGAAAATAAAGACAAGGGATGTAGAATCTTGATAAATTTACCTTGAGAAGAAGGGTGGTTGGTTCTCTGAAAGTTCCACTCAGTTTGAGATCAACAGTCACTGGTCATACCTTGACTAGCCCAGGGCATTTTCCTGGTTCCTTCCCACCATTCACAAAGGAGGAGGTCCTCTTTCCAGCAGCCACAGCTGTTTTTGTAACCAAGCAACCACGATAGACAGAAAACTGCTCAGAGAAACAGTGTTGAGAATTTTTTGTAAATGAAAGTTTTTTTTCTTTAATGAATATCTTTTTGTTTCACTAAGCTGTCAATTTCTTTCTGATTTTTCTCCTTATGTTTATCCTGAAGAATAAACACTTTCATCTCACCTGAATTGGCTTAGTAATTTGGTGAAGAGTGGGCTGATAATCATCTCCAGAAGGAAAAATGAAACTCTTCTTCATTCAAAGAGGGAAATACTATGATTTAACAGTAATTTTAAATGATCAATAATGGAGACAGAATTTTTTTTAAAAAATCACATACTTTTTTTTGGAGACCACCAAAACAGAGTTTAGGGAACATTGCCAAATGTTTCCTCTCTCAATTACTATTAAAATTCCTAAAGATAAATCAGTATTATTGATCTTACATTACATTCAGTTTCATATCCATATTATAGACAATATGTTAAAGGAGAATTATAAATAATTCTCAGATAGGCCCAGTCTGCTACTTGTAAGTTTTTCTATGTCCTGCCTTTTGACTTTCTGTCTTTCTCCTTGCCATCACTAGTCTACATGTTTCCTCTTTTTTCCCCCTAGAACTAAAATATACCCTCACTCAGCAGTCTTTCCATTGTCTTGTTGACTTCCTATTTCATAGAGATTGAGACCTCTAGTGGGAGTTCGCCAACCTTTAATTTTAATACTTCCTTTCTTGCCTGCTTGCCTCAGAGAAAGAAGACCTCATTCTTAATTTATAATTACATTTACAATTATAGTTAATCCACAATACTTATACCCCCTTAGTACTTGAACCTTGTACCAATAATCATGTTTTCTCTTCCCTTCTTTCAATGCATTTTCAATTTCTCCCTTTCTACTGACTCCTTTCTATTTTAAGGTAAAACATTCAAATTTCTCCTATTCTCAAAAAATAAAAATAAAAACAACTTTTCTTAACCTTTTGGACTAATCTAACCATTATATTTGTTTATTTTCCTCTATTAGGTTAAACTTTTTTTTTAAATTTTTTTCAAGGCAATGGGGTTAAGTGGCTTGCCCAAGGCCACATGGCTAGGTAATTATTAAGTGTCTGAGGCAGGATTTGAACCCAGGTACTCCTGACTCCAAGGCCGATACTCTATTCACTGTGCCACCTAGCCACCCCTAGGTTAAATTTTTTGAGACGATAATTTGTACTATCTCTCTCTCTCTCTCTTTCTCTCTCTCTCTCTTTATATATATATATATATATATGCATATATATGCATATATATACTTTTTCCATAACCTGTGATAATCTGGTTTCTGTCCCCAGTTCCCTATTGATATTTCTCTCAAAAGTCTCTAATGATCTCCTAATAATTAAATATCTTTTTTGCCTTCCTAATGTTCCTTGACCTTTCTATAACCACTGTCATTGTGAACCACAGTTTATTTCTGACAGACTTCTTCAGTTTTTGAGAAATCTCTAGTTTTCCTCTTTTTTGATAGCCATTCTTTCTCTGTTATTTTAGGCAGCTCCTCATCCTCTTCAAAATCCAAGGTTCTAACAGTGGTCCTCTGTTATCGCTTCTATATTTTCTTTTCTTTTCCAATATTGTTCTAATATTCTGATAATTTTTACTAACACTTCAATGCAAATAATTCTACAATGTCTAAATTCAGGTTTGACCTCCCTCAGAGTTCCAAATGCTTATACGAATATCTCCAAATAGTGACCCCAATGACATAACAAACATAAAATGTCTCAAATTAAGTTCATTATCTTTCCCTCTAAAATGTCTATTATTTCTGACTATATTATATCACCCAATGGCATGAACAATTCTAATGCTGTCAACGTTGGTATTGGCTGGCTTTTCTCTCTTTCTCATTTCTCCTATCCAGTTGACCACTAAATTCTATTAAGTCTTTGCATTATTTTCTGTATCCTTTCTTTCTATTGTCTTAGAATTTCCAATGTCCTTCTTAATATATTCACTGCTTCTCTTAAAATGAATCTAATATGCTTTTATTTTGTCAAACTATTCTTCTACTCAAATCCCTTATTTACCAGGACTTTGAAAACTTTCTCTAACTAGGTACCATCTACATTTCCAGCTTTATTTCTTCGTGTTCTCTACCATATATTCTACAAATCAGTAGAGTTAAATTGAATTCCCCATTTCTAAATATCTGTGGAATTGGTGAACTTGTTAGTCTCATAGAATGAATGACCACCTAGAACAGAGGGAGAGGGTATAGGCTTGATGCAAGAAAGAATAGTGAGCCCCCTGGGACTGTGCGAAATCTGTAACCATAAGCAAATGATAAATGAAAAGCATTTGTCTTTCAAAGGAAAACAAACTCAAGGCTAGTTATGACAATTTTCTGGATACTGATCATAAAATGAATATAATAATAGCTCAATTTGAACCAAGATTTTTCCTTCCCCTTCCATGTTCTTACATATTAGAGCTTTTTTTTCCTTTTATGGCTTGCTGAAATTTATATACAAGCTATTTTTATATCTCAGAACTAAAGAACCACTCTATTAAATATCCTTATTAATTTGTGCTACGTAAAAAGTTAATATTTTGTTCTTCTCAGTGTTTAATGTTGGAATGATTCCTTTAGGTTCTTTCCAATAATTTAATTTTTTTCTTGGGATTGAACCTTGTATTTCCCTGCACTTAATTTGAGTCCACTTGTCATAGTTATGTCCCTTGAATTATGCTAGTAAACCTATTCCTCCACTGCCAAGTCCTTCCTTTGAAGTATTTGTTGACTCATTTACCTCCCTATATCCTTCCCATTGTTGTTGCACATCCATGCTCAAACAGGGGGAAAAAATGGATATATTCTATAAATGACATGTGATTGCTTTCTGGGGAAAATTACTTTACACTTTAATTTTTTTCTCTGACATTTTCCCCAATAAATAATCAGATGTTTTCAAACAACACAACACATTGTCCAAACTCTGAGCCTGGAGGTTAAAGAGCCATTCATTTATCTCTGTCCACATAATGTGAGTTATTGGTAACTTGCTTTTCAGTGAAGCTCCGTTATTGGAAATTATATTCCAAGAGAGTTGCATTTAATGTATTTTGCTTAATCTTTGCCTACATTTGATTTTCTAAGTTCTCAACTTGGCATTTTCCCTTTTCTACTGATACAGGCTGCAGGTTTTACTGAAAAGCTATTGTAGTTCAATATGGCTGTCTTCCTTGACATTTACATGCGTCTCAACTTTATTTATATTACTGCATAGTACCTAGCTAGAGAAATGAAGATCGCACATTCAGCAATTTACGCAGGCCCAGGCGCAGGACTATTTTACTGTCTGTTGAATAATTAGTAATGTACGTGCTGATAGAGTATACAGTAACTTGCTTGACTTTGGGCAAAAAAAAAAGATTAGAATGACAAATAGTCAGACTCTAGGGTCAAATGCTTTGCCAGTAGTTGCATATGTTTATGCCAAAATACATAAAGAAATGTCACTTCAGCACATGAGTGATGACAAACACTCCAAGTGGGACTCCACTTCATCAATCATTTCCAATGTGCAGATTGGGTTTACCTATATAAACAAAAGCAATAAAACTACTCAGAGCCTCACCTTAAACAATTCAAGCATGACATAAACAGTGTTACTGCACAGTCAAGCCCCATTTTACTTGAGAGGCAGTCAGAAAGCAAACGACAAACTGTGATTTATTAAGATTAATAAAGCACATCTTTAATAAAAGAAAAGCCCCACTAATATTTTATATAACTATGGGGATCTCATTCAGCATCATAATACATCAGGAAGCATATGCACCTGGGAGGAAGATTAACAAACCTTATAACCATGGTTTCTCAGTCACTCTCAACAAGGCTTTCAGGTGGGCTCTTTGGTATATGAAAAACTGGAGGGATGGATCAACAACAGGTAGATTAGTTTGGGCCAGATTTGAGCTAGGAAAAGTCAATAAATGAGGACTGAATTAATAAAACCATTAAGTGTTTCTTTAGAAAATTTATTTTTTTTCTCCAGTATATGCTAAAAAACATGGACACAAGAAATCTCATAGACAAAAGTTTAGAGCTGAAGAGAACCTTAAAAATTAAGGCCTTTAAAAACTCTTTAATGCAATCAACCCTTGATTAGTAGCTTTTTTGCATGACAGTGAAGTAAAAGAGTGAAACCTGATGAGGATTTTCATATAAAATCAAGAAAGATTGTTGCTTATGATGCTATGTCATATAATACAATTTTCCCCCAAATCCTTTGAGCAAAGGAGATGGTCTATAAAAATATACCATTAGTTCCTCTCCAGTCTGTACTACAGACTTCTTTTATCCAACTCCTGTTCTTCATCTTGAAACCTCACTCCAGCTATAGAATTCACACATTAGAAATAGCCTTTCCTCCAAGGCTTCTCCTGATTGACTGACTGCTCCCACAAACTTAAGAGGGTACCCAGGCCAGCCATATCTTATTCTTCTCCGGGTTCCAGGTTATACTTTTTCTACCATGCTCCTTTGCCAAATATCTACTCTTTTCCCCTATCCAGCTCTCCTGTATTTGCTATCTTCCCTCATAAGAATATAAGACAAATCAAGACTATTTTCCTTTATACTATTTTCTATTCTGTATTTATATTTCTAGGATCTGGCACAGAGCCTGGAATAGAATATGTACTTGTTCAAATCCTGCTGACCAACTGAATGGCTGTCAGCACTATTATAATTTGTTCATATAAGTTTTTAAACCATAATCTTTATATAGATTCTATAACATTCTATAATTATTTTATTAGTATAAGTAACCTTGAACACAAAGTATTAATAAATGTTTGAGATAGTGAAAACAGGATTTACACAGTTGAAGAAACTAAATCTATCTCTGGAAAAGGAAGCATTATGTTCCTCTGTCATGTATTAGTATGGTGTTCAATACAGTTGAAAATAGGTAACCCTTCCTCCAATTAACAGCATGAAATTTTTTTCTCTTTTTCAAAAATTCTTAATTTCAGGGAGACAGTCTATCTTTGAAACTAATATATCTCACATTGTTATAGATTTTAAACTTTTCTTATTAATCAATTTTCTCATTAACTGACATTGGAGGTAATGATACTATGATTCATAGTTAACAAAATGAAGAAAAAAATCCTAGAGTAGAGGAGAGAATTGCAAAAGTATTACTGAGTAGATATCTGTTGTTTTTTAGCATCGGTAAAAAAAATTCAAGGAAAATATTTTTAGAAATGGGAGGCAAGGGGTACTACCACTACCAGATCTTGAATTAAAGTAAAAAGCAATAATTCTCAAAATAGTTTGATACTGGCAAAAAAACTAAATATAGATCAATGGAGAAGATTAGATACATTAAATACAGAAGCAAATTAGTCTATTAGCCTCATGTTTAAAAAAGGCAAAGAATTCTGCTGCTGGGGTTCAGATGCATTATAATTATTAACTGACTTGCCTTCAGTGCTATTTTTCTAAAGCCCATGGCAATATTCTTTGACATAGCCAAAGTATCTATTGGACTCAAGTGCTAATTTTCTTACTCATTCTAGGATTTTCAATGGATAAAAATAATCTTAAAATTTTTTTTCAAAAAAATACCTTTTTGATCCACTTTCCTTATAGAATCATTTAGAAATAAGTATTGGTCATTAGGACTTAACTGTGTTAAGGGAAGGAAAGAGAGGGCAGTGTCCTCAAAAAACACATTATATTTCACTCCTAGCCTTTGGAAATGACCTGCACATGAAATTATACAAATTAAGAAGTAGGATACTTGGAAAATGACAATAGGGTCAGATGTTTATTGAGCCAAGAATATTATAAAACTTCTCACAGTTGGAAGTGATAGAGGTAAAGATAAATAAATAAGTACAGACACAGATGTCTTTTTTCCTTCCTTCACCACCTCCTCATCCCACCCATTTTCTAGAAGTGGAAGGCAAATCTTTATTTCTGTGGGAATGAAGATAGGCAAATATAATTGAGACAGAGATGAAAAGTATGCATCAGGAGAAATACACCAAGAATGAATGCTAAATTATACTTGATATTTTACAAAAAATGCAAACTGAGATACTAAAATTTTATTCATCAACTCCTACCCTTAAGTGATTTGGAAAATATACAATCACTAAATCCTCCTAAGGGTTGCAAGTAAATTGTTTAAAGTTAGAAGAGTAATAACATTTGTGAATCCTTCTCACTCTCCCTTGAGAAGTTTGAATTAGCCAGTTCTCCCAAAGGTGCAGTCACATTAGCACTGTTCCCTTTTTGCTAAATATTGCAAAACTTGAATGGAAAACTGTATACTTTTGTCCTTTTCATTGGTTTTATTTTCTTATCTCTTATTTCATTATTAATAAAAATGTTATTTGAGAACTGCTTTAAGCAGAGCTTTTTGGTTAATAGCAGGGTAGGGGGTGAGGTGGGATGGAATTGTCAGTCAATGTCTCTCCCTGCATTTGCCTATAACCTGAATAAAAGTCTCTGACAGACTTCAGTCAAAATGCAGAATTAATCTTGTTCCTTTCACACTATGCCTGATGAAAATATAAGAACAGAAAAGGAAGGCATTTGCACAATTTCTATAGCAGGTCCTATTTTCACAGTGAAAACATCAAACATATGTTTGGTAAAGAGACTATAAGGTCCATTATATCTTGGGTTTGTTGATTATAAGGAATCATTTTACTTAGTATTCCCACCCATGTCAAGATTTGTAAAATCCTATGGCAGATAGGACCAGAGAGATAGCTTTGTTAAATAATAAAATAAGTATCAATAGTAGTCAAGTAAATATTTTAACAGGGAAACATATGCTCATAAAGTTATATGAAAAGTCATGGAATATGTCCTCCCCCAAAGTCAAAAAATAGGCTAGACATTCATTATTAATGGAAAGGCTCTACAGAATGATCTTTTTTTTTTGTGGATGACATTGTTCCAATTTCCTTGAGCCTCAGAACAGCATAGATCCTTTTCAGGAAGATCCAGAGTCACTTGTGATGCCAGCCTAACTAACCACATAGGAAAAACATAGTGGATGAAGAAAGAATAATGACAATATTATGTAGGTGGGTAGGCAATGCATTTGCCTAGTTCATAAGTAACCAGACACACACATATATGTATATATATATTATAGATTACATACATATATAGTATACATCTATAAAGATATAGATTTATCAATGATGCCCAAATGATCAATGAGCAACATTCAGATGTGAAGAGAACAGACTAGATTGAATCTATGAAATTATATACCACTTCTAGAACACTAATTACCTCTTGGTGATGCCATATGGCATCCCACAATGGCAAAATCTGAAGAAAATCACAATTGCATATTAAGAAAAGGTCAATGAAAATTTATGTGGTAGTTTTCAGCAGGATATGGTATGTTAACAATGATGACTTTTGTTAAGAATTGGTGTAAAAGAGAAAGACATGCTAAATTTGAGCTAGTGGGTTTGTCATGGAGCAAGAATGGGTGATAACAGATTGATTGAGTATATTGCTGGTATCTGTCAAGTATTCAAAAAAAAGCAGTGGAAGGTCTCTAGTATTTTAATATAGTCTAATATGTGTATATAATTAACTGAAAGACATAAACAAATATCACATATGATATAGAATAAATGGAAGGCCTATGATATGCCCTCATGTTGATGGGTTAAAATTCTGTTGAAGCATTGACATAAGGTCACAAAATTATGTACTTCCATTAATGTCTTAACCTGATTCCTATTATTCCCTTGAGTTTTTCATTAGGTCTTCATAGACTATGACAACAGAATATAAGCTCTGTTAGAAAGCTGAAAAAACTTCAAGAATGGGCCCACAATGGGGCGTCTAGGTGGTGGTGTGGGGTGGCTAGGTGGCATAGTGGATAAAGCACCAGCCTTGGAGTCAGGAGTACCTGGGTTCAAATCCGATCTCAGACACTCAATAATTACCTAGCTGTGTGGCCTTGGGCAAGCCACTTAACCCCATTTGTCTTGCAAAAACCTAAAAAATAATGGGCCCCCAAAACGGCTGTTGTGTAAGAAAAAAACCCTAGCAAATTTAGTAAGATTGAACAAATAGTGATAAATATTAATTACATGAGATCATATTTATATGCAAATATACATATATGCATTTATACACACACACACACACACACGGATCTATATCTAATTATCTATCTATCATACCATGAATTGTAAGACATTCAGAGATTGCAATGTGAAGATGGAGGGTGGTGGGTTTAACTATACTATAAAAATAATGAACATTTAAATATTGAAATAACATTAAGCAAAGGGAACAGAGATAAACCCTCACTAAAAAAAAAAAAAAGAAAATTTAAGGTACATAGGAAGGTTAAGAGTAGCATCTCAGAAGCCTACTCAGAAGTGGAAAAAATGAGACCTACAGTTCATTTTTATATGAAATTTATATCAATACTAGACTATATTCCTTACTAATTGATATAGTGTGCATTTTAGTAAAAGCTTGAATGTTTACTGTGAGATATGATAAATATTTATATATATGTATATTTGAATGTTTATATATACATACATATAAATGGTCCAAGTCCATTTTGATTCTAAATGCTTCAGGACCTTCTGAGAGCTTATAGCCTATAGCAGCTTTCTAGATAACAGCTTCTTCGACCAGAGAAGTTTTGACTTCTCAGTCAAAACTGTTTGAAGTTTCCAAGGCTTGAGGAGAGGGTGGTCTTGTCACCAAAAAAAAGCCAGTATTTCAAAGAAAAGACATATCTTTTTTTCCCCTCTTTAGTACCAAGATTTGAAAATTCTCTGAAGAGGAAAAAAAAAGGACAGTTTCACTTTAAAATTCAGCATTGCTCTGAAAAGATCTATTTCTCCATCTCTCAGAGACTTCAGACATTGTCCCTACCAAGTTCATGTTACTTAGGTCCATTGACCAGTGTCCTAGAAGCAGCTTTTACATTTAGGTTAATGGGTCAATAATTTGCTTATAAGCATTCAGCTAAATTGTCTCATAGGTACCGAAGAAAATTCTCATTGAATTCATTTGAAGTAAGGGAAGAAAAAGTCTATACACATGGGACTTTATTTCCCTAAGATTCAAGGTGAGTTAGAGTCACATCTCCCAGCATGGGCCAAAACCTGAAATAATCAGAAATCTAGACACAGTTTGACCCATTTACTTCATAGCTTCCTTCCTCAGAATCTGAAGGTTCCTTTCCCAGGACCTGGAATTTTGAAACTCTGACTGAAAAGGGCAGTGTGATTCAGTTTCGTGAAATTATATTTTGCTCAGTTACTCAGCGTAACTAAGCAAATTCTAAAATCAATTATTAAACATCATGTAATTAATCTGGATATCGAAGCTAAGGGGAGCTTATTCAATCATGCAAATAGTCTTGAATGGTAGGAACATCAGTGTGTTCATCAACAGAAGAGGCAGCATGACAAAGTGTAATGAAGGTTGACTTGTAGTAAAAAGAGACCCGTGTTTGAATCCAACTTGAATACTTTATAATTTTGAGTAGGTATGGATCAGGAATAGAAACTTTTTAAAACTTTTTTCTTATCTGTAAAAAGGTAATTACAATATATCTCATGCTTAAAGATTCAAATGAGACATAACTATGAAAAGTGCTTTGCTAACCTTAAACCATGCCCAAATATGTTAAACAATGAACATTTATGGATCATAGTTTGGATTAATGTTGGTTAGGGTAAAGGTACAAAATACATTATTGACTCAAAGATGCTTATAATCAAATTGGGGTATATCTATGTATGCATAAGAAAAAGGAAATAACAGTACATAATAAGATAAGTTTGGGACTGAATGTTATAGACAATAAATATTCTAAAGGAAATGAGAAGAGGGTGAGAGAAATCACTGTATCCTGGGTAATTGTGGAAGGTTTCAGAGAGTTGATATGATCAAAGACAGAGATGCCCATACTGTATTCAGATAATATTGAAAAAATTGAAAAAAAATAATTTTCAAGAGGAGAGTGTTCATATTTAGAAGTTGAAGATGTGACTAACAGATTTAAGTCAAATTATGTAGACTAAAGATTTTATTTTACTGGGGCATTAGGTGTGAGGAAAGGCAGACTTGGAAGTTGTTGACAAGGAAGTGATATAAACAAATTGGTATTTACAAAAGAGCAATATGATGGTAATATGTATTAATTTTCAAATAACTACTTGAAAATTAAAGTTAATATTTTTAGTTGTAGAAATCTTATTTATTTTTCAACTTCTCATGTTATCTTGCTTGGTCGATGCATAAATATCCTTCCTAAGTGATCATAATGATTCTGCTTTCTTAATTATAATAGGACAGCAATTTTAGGAGATGATAGGGCATAGAACTTAATATTATTTAAAGAGGGAAGGGTCCTTAGAGATCATCAGCCCCAATCCTCTTATTTTAAATTCAGAAAATTGCATCCTATAAAAGTGATTTCCCTAAGGTTACATGCATATTGTTAATGTCATATACATTGCAAATAGCAAAAAATAGAATTTGAATGAAATATTTATTTAATTACACCATTACTACTCATTATTTTTGTTATTATTTTCATTCTTCCTATTTATACCGCTACTGCTGCTGTTGCTGCTACTGCTACTACACTACTACATTACTACTGCTATCACTACTAATACTACTATCACTACTACTACTACTGCTACTACTACTACTACTACTGCTGCTACTACTACTACTACTACTACTACTACTACCAATACCAATATAACTACTACTACTCTGATTCCTCTTTTAGAAGTTCAGATAGAAATGATTATCTTACAACAAGTCATTACCCTATCATGAATTTATATTATAATGTTCTATGGACTATCACATAGGTGAATAAGAAAACTTTGGGGTTTTTCGTAATTGAATGAAATAATGGTATGTAAATCCATTCCTTTAGACAAAAGGATATTCAAGTCAACTCTAATAATAAATAGAATAACTAGTTTTATACATATGTATATATATGTACATATGCACATATTTATATACACAAATGCACATGTGCCCATGTCTATTATTCAAGCAAATGCTCATTAAACTCAAAGTTAGAATGAAAGAAGAAATGAAATATCATTGCAAACACACACACACACACACACACACACACACACACACACACTCATAATAATACAGTTTCTGTCAAACTAAAAACTCCAGAAAGAAGACTATCCTTTGCTCTCCCCAAGAGGGCATCTACTTTGCCAATACCACTATACTATATGGTCATTTCTAAACATTACAAAATCATATTGACGGTTATTTATCTTCTGACAAAGATAAAGCCATGAAATCATTTGGAAGATAATAAGTTATTTGGCAGAATCAGTATCATTCTACACAAAGAAAATTTGAATATAGAATTAAAAGGTCAAGGAGCACTATGGACCAATAGGTTGTAAAGAGATGGAATGACTTGGTAGGGAATCGTCAAGTCAATGAAAAAGATAATAAGAAGTAACAAAAGGAGCTTTGGAGGGTGGGGAGAGTGCCAGAGTTTGAATCCTGACTTTATTACTAACTGCATGCTATGAGTTATCTTACTTCATTGGACCTTTACTTCCATCATCTGTAAAATGTAGTTGCAAAACCTTGCCTTGCATTTTTGCATTCCCCCTTAAAGGCAGATGATTAATGGCCTTTTATGACTTTCAGATCTGAAGTAAAAGATTTGATATCTAAATTGAGATTCAAGCAAGTAATTCCTAATTCTTCCATAGTCAGAAGTCCACCGAAGCAATCGACTCAGGGGACCAAAGTAAAAGTGGAAACAGTCTTTTAGTTCAAAGTTGTGCTATTGTAGAATTATACAGATTAGGAAATATACGTAATAGGAAAAACTCCTGAGGTTGTAAGCATGGGACAATTATGCCTAACACTTTGTCTTCATAAAAGAAATCAGAGACACTCTTCTCTTATGGCAGTGTATTACCAAAACATGAAGCTGCTATGTGACTCAGTGGGTACAGTGCTGGTCCAGGAGTCTGAAATCTGATCTATCTGTTGCCTCTGTGACCAGGAACAAGTCTCTTAATCTATTTGTCTTAATCCTCTGAACAAGACAATGGCAATCCACTACAGTATTTTATCAAGAAAATCCCATATATGGTCATGAAAATTCAGATACAATGACTGACAATAAGAACAATAACAATGACTAAATAGGCCTCATCCTCAGTTGAAATTCATTTCCATTTCTTACACTTTGGAAGCCAGTAGCAGTCCTGTTTCAGATGGATTGGTGTTAATGGACTGGCTATAAGCTCCCTTTGAAGTGACATGACAGTTGGTTTTGTTTTGGGGGTGATGGGGGAGGGTTAAAGGTCTTATGTATCAGAGGTACTGTTTAATATATTTTGACTTCTCGGAAAAGTTCCTGATTACAAGATCTTGATTTTTTATCAGGTGCACATGTATAATCTACTTGCTATAAAGTAGGAAAGCAATATATCCAAAAGTTGTTTCTCCCTGAGTACTCATTCCTGAGGCAGTGGTAGCTATTGTGAATCTCCTCACTAGGTCAATAGCATTAGAATGTATGGCAAAAGGGTAATCAAACAATTTCTGGATCATGGGTAAGGAGGCAAGCCAGGCATAAAGCAAATGGAAGGAGCTCTATAAGACCTCATGAAAGTACATTATAGAATAGTGGGTTACTGATACCAACATCTGGAAAACAGCAGCAGCAGATGGACCATGCTGTTCTGCAACAAGTAGAAATAGGACTGTTCTAACTGTCAAAAATGAAAGGAAGAGAAAAAATAGAGGGAAAGACAGAAGAAAGGAAGGAAAAAAAGAAGGGAGGGAGAAGTAAGAAAGGAAGGAATTGAGAGAGGGAAGGAGGGAAACAGAAAAAAAGATGTATCCTCATGTGTGGTAAAAATCCCATACTGAAGAGAGTCATAGATCCCCCAAAAAACTGTTCTATGAAATGTCAACAGAAGTCACAAGGTTGAACCACAAATATAACTTACTCTCTGTTCCTTGAAACAAACATCATTCTTGTGGCTTTCCATCTCAATTTACTATAGAATGGTACTATTCTAACTTACAGTGTATTGATTCAAGAGTTTCTTATACTTTTCCCTTCTTTGCTTCCCTAGAGACTTGCAAAAGTGATATTTATATTTGAAATGATTATTAATAATAATAATTAAAATAAGGACAATAAAGAAGTTGTAGCTATGTTTTTTTTAATTTTCATTTTTCTTTATTTTGGGGGGGGTTACAAGGCAATGGGTTAAGTGACTTGCCCAAGGTCACACAGCCAAGTAATTATTAAGTGTCTGGGGTCAAATTTGAACTCAGGTCCTCCTGACTCCAGGGCTGGTACCCTATCCACTGTGCCACCTTGCTGCCCCTGGAGACACATTTTTGATGGAAAAAAGGCATAAGGAACAAGAAAGAAGCTGTTTTGGATAGAGAATTATTTCTTGAATCAGGAAAACTCATCTTCCTGAGTTCAAATATGTCCCCAGATATTTACTATCTGGGTGACCCTGGGGAAATCACTTAACCTTATTTACCTTGGTTTCTTCATCTGTGAGATAAATTGGAGAAGAAAATATCAAACACTCCAGTATCTTTGCCAAGAAAATCTGAAATAGAATCACAGAGTTGGACACAACTGAAACAACCGAAAACAACAAAAAGAAGATACTAACTTAAGGGATAAGAATTCTCCTTTTTAATAAGTTTTCTCTGGGGAAGAAAAGCTATAGTTTCTTTAGCCTTTACTAGATTCTCACTATCTTTTTTCTAAAGGTAGGAGTTATGGAACACATCCGAAAGAGCCACCTTGACCTGCCCAAGTAAAGTTATTTGTGCACAATTCCCCAAAAACACTTATAAAATTGGGAGAGGGGCAACAGAATCACAACAGAGGACTGCACTGGGGATTGTTTCCCCTCTGCTCAACCTTGTTGATGGTGAGCATGCTTCGTTCGCTATTCCTTTAATTTAACCCTTTGTTTGCCCTAACCACGATCAAGCACATTCTGCTTTTGAAGGGAAAAAAATGTTCACTAATGGAAGAATCAAATTATATCAGAAAGGAAAGCACTTTAAGCTTTATTGCTGTAGATCACTCTGCCTCCAGCTGTGAAGCTGATTGATGTTTAAAGCCCCCGAGGCACTGGCAGCTGTGGTTGCTGTTTCAAAGCAGGAAAAAAAAAGTGTTGGGGGATAGAAGGAGAGCAGTAGAGAATTATATGGGTAAAAAAAAAAATCTTGATTTTCTTTACAAAATTGGGTGAGGAAAATAGAAGGAAATTAAATGGGAATGAAGAAAATATATGAATAAATACACTATTAATATCTATATGAATATATCACAGGATCTTAGATTGTAAACTGTAAAGAATCCAATAGGTCATTGAGTCCGAGTTCCTCATTTTATAGATTGAGGAAACTGAGGTCTTGTGAAAATAAATTATTTGCCCAGTCACAAAGACAGTAAGGATCTGATGCAGAATTTGAAACCATCTCTTTCTGACTCCAGATACAGCATGAAGGACCATGGTACTGAGGAAAAATCTCTGGCTTGGGTGACAGAAGACTTGGTTCTAAGATTTTTCTGTGCCATTTGTTTACTGTTTGTTCTTGGGCAAATTACTTTATCTTCTCTGAATCTCACTTTTCCATTTGTAAAATAGGGAGGTTAGACTTGTTGACCCCTAAAGAAACTTCCAGTTTGAAATATAAGACCCAATCTGACAATATATTTTATATACATATAAAACTGGAATTGAAGTTCGGGGGGGGTCAGTGGATAGAGGGCTGGGTCTAGAGTCAGAAAAACATGAGTTCAAATCCAGTCTCAAATACTTAATAGCTTTCAGACTTTGGGTATTGCTTAATATGTCTCATTTTCCTCTTCTGAAAAATGAACTAGAGAAGGAAAGGGCAAAACGCTATACTATCTTTGCCAAGAAAATCCCTAATTGGTCATGAAGAGTTAGACACAAGAAGCTAGTGAACAAAACTGTAAATACCATAGAAATCTATTACAAATCTATACATTGACATCTTCAATGTCCATGAACTTACACGAATGGGAATGCATAAGTATAATTCAGTTAATCACTACATATAGTAATGTGGGCAGGAATCATTTAGAAGAAATGGAATGACTCTCACAGTTAATAAAAGACTGAGAAAAGCAGTACTAGGGTATAATCTCAGAATGTTAAAGTATTATCTGTTTGAGTTCAAGGCAAACCAATTAACACAGCAATACAAGATTTTTGATGTTGAGGAGACCAAAAATGATGAGTTCTAAGAAGATCCTATAACATCTCTTAGAAATAACGTCTAAAAATGTCATATTTATTAAAGGGGGTTAGAATGTTCAAATAGGAAATCAAAAGATAATTGGAATAATAGTCAAGTTTGGCCTGGGAGTAAAATATGAAGCAGTCCAGAGATAATAGAGTTTTATCAAGATAACTCACTGGTTATAACAAACACTTTTTCAAAAACCCAAAGGGCAATTGTACACATGGAAATCACCAGATGATCAATATAAAAATCACAATGACTGTACTTTATAGCCAAAAGTGGAGAAGTTCAATACAGTCAGTTAAAAACAAGACCTAGAGCTGACTGTGGCTCAGATAATCAGTTTCTTATTGCAAAATTCAAACTTCAATTGAAGTAGAAGAAAAACCATCAGACCATATAGATATGACTTAAATAGCACCCCTTATGAATATTAAGTGGAGGTGATAAATAGATTTAAGGGATTAGATCTGGTGCATAGAGTGCCTGAAGAGTTACTGAGGTTTGCAATACTGTAGAGAGGTAGCAACCTCCCCCCCAAAAAATATAGATTCCAAAGGGGAAAAAAAAAAAAAATGACTGTTTGATGACACTTTACAAATTACTGAGGAAAGAAAAAAATAAAAAGTATAAAAGAAAAAAGAAAATATATACTCAACTAAATGCAGAATTCCAGAGAGTGGTAAGGAGAGAGAAGAAAATTTTCTTAAATGAATAATGTAAAGAAATAGAAAAAAACAATAGAATGGAAAAGACAAGAGATCTCTTCAAGAGAATTTGGGATATCAAAATAAAATTTCATGCAAAAATGGACATGATAGAGAAAAAATGGTAGGGATTTACAGAAGCAAAAAAGATGAAGAAGAGGAAGCAAGACGATACAAAAGATTATAAATAAAAGATCTTAACTTCACAATAAGCAAGATGATATGGTTACTCATCTAGGGCCAGACATCCTGGAGAATGAAGTCAAGTGGGCCTGAACACAATAAAACTTCTGGAGGTGATAGAATTCCAGCTAAATTATGTAATACTTTAAAAGATGATGTTAGAATATAATACTCAATATCCAGCAAGTATGGTGAACAACAGTGACCAGTGGATTGGAAAAATATCAGTTTATATTCCAGGGCAATGTCAAGGAATGTTCAAATTACCCAACAATTGCACTCTTTTCACATGCCAGCAGTTATGCTTAAGATTCTTCAAGCTAGGCTTCAGCAATGTGAACCAAAAATTACCAGAAAAGTAGGTTGGTTTTTGAATTGGCAGAGAAACTAGAGACCAAATTGCCAACATTTACTGGATTGAAGAGAAAGCAAGTAAATTCAATAAAAACAAGAAAAAAAACTGCTTCTACATCACCACATCTTTAACTCTGTAGATCACAACAAAATGTGACAATTCCTCAAAGGGATGGGAGTTCCAGGTCATCTAACTTGTCTCCTAAGGAGACTGCATGTGGATCAAGAAGCAACGGTTAAAACTGAACAAGTAACAACCTATTAGTTGAAGATTAGAAAAGTGATACAATAAGACTGTATATTGTCATTTTATTTATTAAACTAATATGCAGAGTACATCACGTAAAATGCCAAACTGGATGAATCAAAAGCTGAAATTAAAAAATATCAACAATTACAGATATGCAGATGATCTCACTCTGATGACAGAAAGTGAAGAGGAATTAAAACTCTTGATGAGGATGAAAGAGGAGAGTATAAAAGCTGATTTGAAGCTTAATATAGGAAAAACTAAGATCTTGACAACTGGTCCCACCACTTCCTGTCAAATAGAAAGTGAAGAAATGGAAACAGTGTCAGGTTTTATATTCTTGATCTCAAAAATCTGCAGATGGTGACTGCAATTTTGAAATTAAAAGACACTTCCTCCTGGAAAGGAAAGCTAAGGAAAATCTGAAAAGTATACTAAAAAGCAGAGAAATCACCTTCCCAACAAAGGTCCATATAGTCAGTTATGGGTTTTTTTCTGTTTTTTTAAATAGTAGCAATGTGAAAGTTGGGCTATAAGATGAGCCCTACAGAATTCTATCTTTTGAATTGTGGTGGTAGAGAAAATTTTTAAGAGTTCTATAAACACCAAGGAGATAAAAATCAGGCAATAATTAAATAATTCAGTCTATTCTCTAGAAGATCAAATATTTAAGCTGAAGCTTAAATACTTTGATCACATATGAGAAGATGGGACTCATTAGAAAAGACTCTGTTGTTAGGAAAGAGTGGAAGAAAAAGGAAAAATGAATAGCAGAGGATGAGATGGATAGATGGTATTTATGAATATGAATTTGAAAAGACTTTACTATATAGTGGAAGATACAAGGGCCTGGCATACTATGGTTCATGATGTCACAAAAAATAGGATATAACTGAACAACAGCAGCAACAACAAAATATACAATCCATGTATTAATGGTGTGCACATGCACACACACACACACACACACATACACACGGAAAAAAGGAGAGAAGGGGGGAGAGAGAGAGAGAGAGAGAGAGAGAGAGAGAGAGAGAGAGAGAGAGAGAGAGAGAGAGAGAGGAGAATCTCATAGAAACAGGTAATTTTGTAAATGGAAACAGAAAACTAAGAGATGAAAGATCAAAAGTTTAAGTACAGATTCCTGGGTAAGCCTACATTTAAAGAAGAAGAATACATATACCTGTTTTCCCATAACTCCTCCACAATTTCTTACTTTTTTTCATTATCATCTCAATCTGATAAGTTTGAGGTACAATCTCAACATTGCTTTAAATTCCATGACTATAATTAATGATTTAGATCATCTTTCATTTGTGTTTTGAATATGAAACCTGATCATAGAAAAGCATTACAAAGATTTTCCCCAGTTACCTATTTCCCATAAATTTTCTATTTATTATGTTTGTGCAAAGACTTCTTAAATTTTATATAACCAAAATTGTCCATTTTATCATTCTATCACTTGTCTAGATTTGCTATATCATCTAATTCTGGAACAGAAACCTCAATTTATATTCATTACTTGGGCACATGTATGTTTTACTAATGCACAGTTTACTTCAACATCCCTTCTTGTATTTGGTGTTTGGTACAGTTCAGTTAAATTTATGTCAACTCAATCATAAGTTCAATGTTATTGAATCTAGAGTTTTAACTCACAAGTTTTTCCTCTCATCATTTCTTCCATTTCTTCTCTAACACTATCAATACAATATAGTCATTCACTCATCTCTTCTTTTGGTTGTCATCTTTTTGCCCATTGTAAAGGAGACAAATCAGGGTAGTCCTCAGTTTCGGAGTTTTACTCAACCACCCAAAATGGATATAAACTCTTTATGGTTGATGGTAAAACAACATGATAATATTATAATGAACTGGTCATTGGCACAATGAATAGAGAGCCAGATCAGAAGTCAGGACAACTCACTCATCTTTCTGAGTTCAAATCTGATCTCAGAAACTTGCTAGCTGTGTGACCTTGGGTAAATCATTTAACCCTGTTTGTTTTAGTTACTCATCTATAAAATGAGCTGAAGAAGGAAATGACAAACAACTCTAGTATCTTTCCCAAGAAAATCTCAAATAAATAGCACAAAACTGATATGACTGAGCAAACTGATTGACTAAGGACCAATCATATAATTGTAACCCAGATAAAAAAAAACAAGCTGACCCATTCATTAGAGAAAAGAGATAACTATGAACACAGAACACAGCTTTTAATGACTCACTTTTTGGCTTTCTCATTATACCTCTTATAAAGTACAGAAAGGGATTGAGTATATATTTCATTCTCCTCCTCCACTAGCTGAAAACTATATGCAGAAGAATATAGTGATAGGAGACCTATGCCAGCACATTCCTTAAAGGGAAATTTCAAGAATATTATTTCCTGAACCTCAATTCAATTAAAATTAAAGATTGCAAGGAAAGTTGAAAGTCTGGAAGCAAGAGCTGTTATCCTCTTGGGGGAGATATTAAGTCACAGAGTCACAGATCCTGATGGTTCTAGAGTATGGTCCCTTACTCTTTCCAAAAGTACATAACAACCTAGAACATTGGCTGCACAAGGGGAAGGTGGTGGATAAAGGCAAGAAATGAAACAATGTACATTGGAGTAGCAAATGATTTCATTCATTCAGTGGTTACCAGTATTGATTCAATGAGACTTCACAGGTTAAGGAAGAAATGTGAAAACATCAATTGCCCAGAAATTTGTCCCTCTATATATGTGATTTGCTTACATATGTTCTCTACATATTTTTCATTTATGAATGTTGTCTCCACTCTTGGCTGATACTATGTGCATTTGTGGGAGAATATACTAGGTTTATCAGGCAGATTTATTTTTTCTATTTTTCTTACTATGTATTTTCAGTAAACACTTTTTCTCTGAGTTGTTGTGACCCATCCCCCGGCCCCCGCCTGGCTATTGAAGATAAACCTAGTAGTGGAGGAATCATGTGTTAGTTTTAGAATCACAGATCTAAGGAGGATATATAAAGTGGGGGTAGTCATTCTCAAAGAGACTTAACCTACAAAGTTTGAGTTGGGAGAGTAGCTCATGAAATAATAGAACTATGGAAACCAAAAGAAAATTTAGAAAGAACTAGCTTCTTATGTAATGGCTGAATGTAAAATTTGACCAGCAAATGAGATTCCTTTTTACAATGGTGCTTCCATTGTCCAAATACTTTGAAAACATTGGAAAAGAGAACATGTAACCAAAATAGGAATTTGAAACCAGAGAGATTTTAGGAAAGAATTTACTTGACTCACCTGAAACATAAATATTTCTCCTTATGCTTTCAGTTAAAGCAACGAACATAATTGATAAATATTATGAAAATGCATTATTATTATTATCATATGAAGCTTGGGTTAATAATTTTTTATGAATTGCAGGATGCTAAAGTTGTAGAGTATGGGATGCCAAGGGATAATAATTTTGAGAGAGAGATAAAGTAAATGAGGATAGAACAAGGAAGATAGAGCATTATAAGAAAACTTTTCCCCAAAGCACCACCAAAATTCCTGATTTGACTTACATTGGAGGAGGTTGTTGAGTCCATTCTTTCCCCTTGAGGTGGGAAAATAAGTTCTTATAGCTACTGCTTATTGTACTTGTTACCCTGATATTTTAATGAGTATATACTGGGACCAAAATAGGAGACACGAGACTTAAAACAGTGATGGCAGCCAATGTAGGTTCGAATTAGGAGGGGAAAAAATGTGTCCTTATATCAGTATCTTTAATCATATTTGTGCTTTTCCATTCAACTAGATCACCTCAAAATCCTATAAGTGTAACTTTGACAATCATTGCTACATCCTAGAATTTTCATGAATCTCTGGACTTTGTGCAAAGACCTTAGATATTTGGCCTCCCTGGATTCAGTTCTGAACATCTGCCAAAGATGCTTCCCCCTGCCCCCAAGCTCTAACAATTCCAGGCACCTTTAAAATGAAACTTAGATGGATAATTATTTTTAATGCACATTATCCAGTAAGAGAGCTGAGGTTGAGTTATCTCCCGTGTAATGCTACCACCAAGAAGACTTGCCTGATTCTGCTTTTAGCCTATATAACTTTTTATTATCTTTTTGGAGGTATATGTATGCAGTTTAATAGACTATTTCCAGCTGGTGTGGAGAATTGTGCATCCTTTCATATGAGAAATAGATGAGTGCATGTATGATGCAATTTTTAATGAAGTTGGAATTAAAAAGCGCTCTGAACAATTAAAATAGATATTGCATCAAGCAAAAAAATGAGGAAGAGAATGTATTATTCAATTAATTTCCTACTTATTTTTCAAATCATCCTAAAGAATAAAGAAGGAAAGAAATAGAAGAAATATATGATAAAAATGATGTTGCTTTTTGCAATGTAATACTAGGAAGTTTGATATTAACCTTGAATTTGGCAACAACTTCAGATCCTTCTTGTTCTCTGCAATATCTTTAGGAGCCAAATATCACAAGAGCCTGACAATTTCTTTTAAAAAATAATATGTGCCTTCTTGGGTTTATCTGTACCAACCTAAGAACATAGCACAGTAGATTACATGTCTTCATTAATAAACATTCCCATTTTGCTCCTATTCCTACTCCCCCGACATTACTTTTGGTAAAAGGGGGAGATCAAAGCATCTATAACTATCATTTGCATAAGTATTTCATAATTGAGAGTGGTACAGTGGATAGCAGAACATACTTGGAGTCAGCAAGAATTACATTTAAATCCTACATCTGACATGTAATGACTCTATGATACTAGGCAAGTCATGCTATCTCTTATTGTTTCCATTGGACTCTCCTTAAGATATATGTTTTTGATATGCATCATTGTAGGGAAATTTCCATACCTGATAGATCATTACATTCATGAAATCATAGTGTTTTTTTTTCAAAATGAATTTGATTATGCTTCTCTAAGATGCTCTGTATTCAGGAACTTACATAGCATTATGAAATGCTGAAGCTTGAAATATCATTATATGAATAGACATATAATTCTCAGCAAAAAAGAGAGATAGCAAAAGTAAAACAGAATTGTCACTATCATGGTAACTATTTGATTGAAGCATTTTTTTCTTTCCTCAAATCTTTCAGTACATTTCACTTTACATTGTGCTTGAAATGAATTTATAAGCTGTAGTATTGTTTCCATTATCCTACTGATTATTTGGTTGCTTCCATTGTTTTTGACTCTTTTAGGGATCACTTGGAATTGGGGGGGGTTGTTGGTTTTGGCAAGGCAATGGGGTTAAGTGACTTGTTCAGTTAAGTAAGTATTAAGTATCTGAGGCCATAATTGAACTCAGGTCCTCCTGACTCCATTATTGTTGTTACCACCTAAGCTGCCCCATTTGGAGTTTTCTTGACAAAGATAACAGAGTAGCTTATCATTTCCTTCTCCTGCTCATTTTATGAATGAGAAAAACTGAGGCAAAAAAGAGATAAATGACTTGCATAGGGTTAACACAGTTTTAAGGTATCTTAGGTAAGATTTGAATTCAGGAAGATAAGTCTTCCTGACACCAGAACTGGTGCTGTATTCACTGAGCCACCTGTCTTCCCACCTTATGCAGCTACCATTCTACACAATCACAATTTTTAAAGATTTTTGTATATATAAGAAAATTAGGTTACATACAAAGAGAAAAAATAAACTGTCCTTGCCCTCATGATACTGAATACTACTGTATCCATAGCTCTTCACAGTGTCTTGCTTCATGTAGGTTATTATGAAGGTTGAGAGAATTCAGAGCTAAAACAGCTTTAGAGATAATAGAGTACAACCCCTTAATTGAGGGGGTTATAAATGACTGTGGTCTAAGATCACTTAGGTATTAAGCAATAGAGATGTAATTTGAACTCATGCCTTCCTTTTCCATAACTAATGGTCTTCCCACTGCATTGTTATTACCCTCTATAAATAATGAAATAAATTGTTGTAGGCAAAGAATTTATACTTTCTGAACTCATTTCCACATCTGAGAATAAAAAATTTCAGTGTCCCATCTTATAACTGGTAAAAATATTCTTCTACAATATATTTTCCAAGTGATCATCTATTTTTTTTTGCTTAAAAACCTTCAGTCAGGGAGAATCTACTTACTACCCCAAGAATAAACTTATTCCATATTTGACTGGCTCTAATGCTTTGCTTATTTAAATCTCCATTATCCCTTGTTCTGTTCTACAACACCAAATAAAATAAGCCCAATTCCTTTTCCAAATGACAATAGTCCCTGAAATAAAGTCAATTCAATAAACATTCATTAAGCTCCTACTATGTGTCAGGGTTGGGAATAAAAAGATAGGTAAAAACAGTCCCTACCCAAGGAACTCCCATTCTAACATGACCCCTTCCTACCCTCTGTTCCCTGAAGATCTTTTCTTTTCCCAGCTAAACATCTTCATTCACTTCAACTGATACTCATTTGGCATGAATTTGAGTTTCTTTTCTCTGTTGGTTGCCTTCCTCTGAATGTTTATCAATGTCCTTCATAAAACATGTTACCAAGATCATAGCACAATACATCCAGAATTTCCTGACCAGAACAGACTTCAATAGAACTCTCCACTTCTAATTACTGAAAGTGATGCCATTCTTAATACAACTTAAGAGGAGAGATAAGAAAAAAGGGTAAAAATTTACATGATAACTTCATTATATATTTAAATGGAATAACAAGTTGTACATAACAGATTTGCAGTTTCATGTGCAATCATCGTTTTTGTTATACTATGTTGTAGAAATGCTTGTTTTATTCAACAAATTAAAAATAAAATAAATTTTTAAAAACTTGTTAGCTTTTTTGACTGCATTATCATGTTTGAATCATATCAAATGTGGAGTCCACAACAGCTTCCAGAAAACTATATCTCTCCCCTGTCGTTTTGCTTAGAAATTAGATTTTTGAACCCAATTATAAAATTTTATGTTGTTCTTTCTTAAATTTCATCTTCTTCAGGTTTGAACAAAATTCTAAGTTACCAAGATCTTTTTGGGATCTTGGGTCAGTGGTCCAGTGTTGCATTTATTTTCCTCACCTTCATATCATATAATAATTTAATATATATGACATTTAGATTTTTGTCCAAATAAAATAAATGACTTTTTTGGAAGGACATATCTGATTTTTTCATTCTTCTCTAAAGAAGAAATTCTTTTCATGGAAACAGACAATTTTTTTTTACAAAGTATCATCTTAGAGAACTGCCTGGAACAATCAAAGGTTTACTGATTTGTCCAGAGTTACATAAAGAGTACATGTCAGGGGCAGGCCTTTACAATCATTACATTAGTGACTACATTTTGAAGTTGAATGTTTTACCAACTTATAATTTAATGGTATTAACCTTCTAACTATAATTTTCTAGCAAAGTTACTGTCTCTCTCTTACCTTTCCATCTATTTCTCTTCTTCCCCTCTCTGTTTCTGTCACTGTCTGTCTCCCTGTCTCCCTGTCTCCCTGTCTCTCCTCTCTCTCTCTCTCTCTCTCTCTCTCTCTCTCTCTCCTCTCTCTCTCTCTCTCTCTCTCCTCTCTCTCTCTCTCTCTCTCTCCTCTCTCTCTCTCTCTCTCTCCTCTCTCTCTCTCTCTCTCTCTCTCTCTCTCTCTCTCTCTCTCCTCTCTCCCTCTTCTCCTCCTCCTCCTCCTCTCTCTCTCTGATGCTTTTTGCCTGTCTCTCTCTACCGGCCTCTGAATGAAATACTCTTTCTGTCTATATCTCCGTGTCCCTCTGTCTCCTGTCTCTCTCTCTCTGGCTTCCTCTCCTTACAAACATAATATAAAAGGATTATCAAATATTCTGCTAAAATCTAGATAAACCATATCTGTTGTATTTTCCTTAAGTACTATTTAGTACATTTGGGAACTATATTTCAAAGATATAGTAAGCTTCTTATGAAGCACCTCCTTTAGCTTTGTTATTTGATATTAGTACTATTTATGTGACCCTGGGTATCTCTGTTAATTGCTGCTACCCTCAATTTTCTCAATTATAAATGAAAATAAAAATTACTTTATATGGTTATATGAGAACACATAGGTGCTTCCTATATAATTAATGCCTCTTTCATTTCTTCCTTGGAACTTAGTCTTACTATCTCAGAGTTACCTAGAATACTCAAAGGTTAAATAACTTGCAACACCACTTTCTTTTCTAGATATTCTTTAATGGCTATCATATAACATATTCTAGACTTCCGCCAATAATCACATACAAACTTTCTGATCTGTAAGTTGAAGATTCTATACTCTTCTCATTCCTGAAGATCAGGACATTTTTGACCTTTGCCAATATCATGATGCCTTTGTCATTCTCCATTCCATTTCAAAGGTTACTCTTCATGGCTCAGTAACCACACCCATTTCTTTCAGTGCACAAGGATGTACTTTATCTGAACTGATGCCTTCAACTTACCAGGACCAACTAGATCCTCTTTTCATGTCTTTTTACTGATCTTAGGTATCAAATTCCAAGTGACACTATATTAATTGTAAATGCTCCTTAACATATGACATGCTCTATAGATGCAGGTTATCACTAGTAAGAATCAAACCTTCAAAGAGCATCATCACCCCTTGCCAATATCTTGGGCTGAGAAAGGATTCAGTCTTACTTGGAAAGGGAACAGTACTTGAGGGGCTTAAAAATTTCAAATTGGTTTTGGACAGATTCTGTGGCATATTCATAAAGAAAGAAAATGAGAAAGTAAGACTCTATGAGAATGACTGCAATGTTACAGAACACAAAAGTATGAAGATATTACTGAATAAGAGAATGGAAATGGAGGAAATAGACATCTAATTTTTTCTATTAATAAATTAGTTTTTTAGTACGTTGAAACTCTACCCAAAAAGCTATAAAACTGAGACCCAACAATACCACCTCCAAGATCTGTAAATGAAAGATTTTTTTAAAAAAAACAAAAAGGACCTATATAAACAAAGGAATCTATAGCAACATTTTTGTGGTGACAAAAGTATTATCAATTGAGCGGATTGCCATCAGTTGGGGAATTACTGAATGTGTTTTGGTATGTGATAAAGATGGAATATTCTAGTGATAAAAGACAATGAACAGGATATTTTTAGAAAGACCTGGAAAGTCTTACATGAGCTGATGTAAAATGAAGTGAGCAGAAGCAGGAGAACATAGGTAAGAGTAACAATAATACTCTAAGATAACCATCTGTGTATGACTTAGCTATTCTTAGTAATACAATGATCTAAGACTATTCAGAAGGAATTATAATAAAAATACTATTCACCTAGGGGGAAAGAACTAATGGAGTTTGAATGAAGATTGAAGCATATTACTTTTTACTTTCTTGATTTTTTTTCATTTTTTTTGGTCTGTGCTTCTTCTCAAAACATGACTAATAAAGACATATATTTTGCATAACTGCACATGTAAAACCTACTAAAATACTATATATTTTAAGAATTCAATAAATAAACAACAAAGCCATTGTCCACAATGATTCAGTCATAATATTGACCTATAAAAAGCAAGGAAAGAAACCTTCAATAAACGTTTTATATAAGTCTGAGTCAGCTAGATGGTTCAGTGAATAGAACACCAAGCTTGGAAACAAGGAAAATGTGTCTTCTCACGTTCAAACTTACTATGTGATTTTTTGCTTTAATTCCTTACTTAAAAAATAAGCTGGGAAAAGAAATGGCAAACCACTCCAAAATCTTTGCCAGGAAAGCCTCAAATGGAGTCAAAAAAGTCATCTTTTCTAGTTTTAACATTTAAGGTCCTAAGTTCACTTCTCTTTTAGTTCTAGTATTCACTGTTCCAAAAACAGCAGCAGCACCAATAGCAATGTTATATGTCAGACCCTGTGCTATGCCCTTTGCAAATATTATATCATTTGATACTCAGAGCAACCCTGGAAGATAGTCCTCTATTTTCCTCATTTTACAGTTGAGGAAACAGGTTAAGTTACTTTCCCAGGGAGACATATCAGGGAAATATCTGAGACCATATTTGAACTGTAATCTCCCTGAATCCAATCCCAATACCCCATCCAGTATCACCATCAGATTTTCTCTATTACAAACCACAGTTTGAGCAGATGTTGTTAGACTGAATTCTCATGAATTCCTTACTATATGTAATGAAAATCTCTTAAGCCATAGAAATCTAGAAGAAATTCATCCAAGCTGCATGGGATAGGATGAAGTATTTATCTTCTCTGTCATCTTGTGTACTATTGAAATTGCTTTGATGACGTCTTCAGTGAGTCTACAGAAGATGAACTTATAATGTAAATATTTTTATTGAATCTCTAAAAAGTATTATTTTATCCACCATTATTATGGTCCCAAAAATATTAAATATAAAGGAATAATAGTAAGATAATGTTTTATTCCAGAATGGATTCTATCTTAACTCATTCAAAAAAGATAAGAGAAGAAAATGAGTAGCAGTAATAACGAGCTACTCACATTTTAAAAGACTTACTATAAGGTTTATATTTATAGCATTCTCCATGTCTGGAACTCTTAAAACAACAAAAGTGAGTTAGGTTTTTAATCCAGTTGCCATCTTTAAAAATTAATTCAACCAGTTATAAAACTTCTCACTTAAACTGGTTGGTTTCCTTTAACTGAGTCTGAGTTTTCTGAAACCTCAACTATTCATATAAGGATAATGGCATTTTTAATTGAAGCTCTTAGTGCTCTTCAGTGACCACTTTTGCTGAAGAAAAAACCCTAATAATCACATTATAAGCCTGTAGTTTTCTTTCCTGCTGTCTGCTAAAGGCTTTCTGCACATAGCCCTTGAAACTGTTCAGCTTGCTTTTTAAAAAATAATTTCATTCTTCCATGGTGAGTTAAATAGTTTAAATTGATTCCTGAGACCTATCAGCCTGGAAATTAATTTAAAAATTTATTAAGAACATTTCAAAGGAATGCTTATGCTTATTTTTTTCCTCACCCACAACTCTCACATTAGTTCAAGTTCCCCTCCCAAAGCTTGTAAACATAGGACTCCACAGATGGCTTGAATAGAATAAGCAGAAAATAATTGTAGAATTGTTTTCTCACTAGCATATACAAATATTGGTCCTAAGTATTTTGGAGGTGCTAGTGACAAAGAGAAGAATATAATGATTGTGTTGGACTTCCATGTTACAGAGATTCAAAATTCTCTTCCCCCTCCCATGAATTGGTCATATTGCTCCCCTGCTGATTACATATTCATGGAGTTCAAAGGACAAAATTTAGTTCAATTGCTCCAGGCTTTCTAATGATAACTTTAATTTTACTGTAGTCCTGTGAATTCAGAATCCATTAATGATTTTGTAGGATGTCTTCTCTCAATCTCTTCTGAGATACTAAATGAACTGTAAGAAAACTATATTTTTCCTCAAGCTTTCCTTTTGAACCTATCCTTCTTCAAGTTTAAAGTCTTCAGAAAGAAATGAAAAATATACTATATTCAATAACTTATTTTGATGTGGAAGGAATCTGACATTTGAAGGAGAAAGCAAATAACATAATAACTCTCATTGTAGAATGGAGAGCTCCACCAGGTCACCTGCCATTGGAAAAAGTTTTTCATTGATTTTCAAATTTGCTTTCATACATATTTTCTTCATCACAATGAATCAGTGTGGTATGGAGGGCAGCCAGGATCCTAAAAATTATAATAGGTATATCTTATGAAGAGTTAGGTAAACCAACCATTGGTTACAAATATTAACTCAAACAGTGAATTTTGCAAGTTCATTTGATTACTTAAAGGTACTATTACTTGATCTCACTGCAAAAGAAAAATAAGAAACACTAAAAAGGTGATTTCAGTTTCTAACCTAGAAAGATCTTTATCTCTGAGGCATATGTTTTATCCTCATAAAGCATATAAGGAAGAAGTGCCTCTTAATATGAACTAATAATTATGTAATAAGCTATAGTCATAATACTTTTGATGTATCCTACCATATGCTATTCCTATTGATTCATTTATGATCAATGAGAGAGTTCTTTAGTTAAAGCTATTGAGTCAGATTATGGAGAGTGGAAAAGATCTGGAAAAAATGCAAGCATAAATATTTTATCTGCTTCCTAGAATTAGAAACATTCACCCCCCCAGCCTCCCCCAAATCATAATGTAATAGACATTCAGAATGCATAAATTACACTCTGAAAAATGATAATAATAATAGTAAAAATAATAAAATTTGGGGAATGAATGAATACATGAATACAAGGCATTTACATCAGCTCCCTAGCTACCTATCCTTAAACTAAATCTCTGCATTATGAGGATACATTTTCTAATAGATCATAATATTTTTAAGGATAGAGACAATATAGTATTTATCTTTATTTCTAGAAAAACCCACCATACAAAATGTATGGCCCCTTACAAAATACTTCATATAAAATGTTTTGTTGGGGTTCAATGAAAGTATTACTGAATTTTATCTCTTGAGGAAGATGCTTGTTGGGAATGTTTGATATAAAGGAAAGTAGTTTAACTTGTGACCTGGAATTATAATGGAAAACTATGAACTTCAAAGGGTGTCAGATGTTTTTTTATGTATACTTCACCTAGTCTATAAGGTAAGGACAGTGGAGAACAGTACACTGGGTGGAAGGCAAGTCTACCAGGAAGCATAGTTATCTTTTTTCATAAGCGGCCAAATAGTCTCATAAGGGTTGGCTTGATATGCAATATGAATGATGAACAACAAACACTAATTACTATATTTGAAATATTACAAGAATTAGAGCATGACTTCACATGCTTTAAGTTTTTCCATAACAAAACTTAAATGACATGGATGAAAATTACAATGTAGAAAGATAAGAAGGGATTTCTTCATGTGCACACTAGGAAAGGGACTATCCATACACATCTGTTTCATATCAAAATATCCATCCAAGCAAGAGTTAACACACTATTAAAAGTCCTAGCTTTTGATTCTAGCATCTCCCTGGGCATCTTTCTGAATAGGTGATTATAATCAATAGTACTGCTATTTTAGCTCCCTATTTCCACATCTGGAAAGATGATATTAGTGTATCAGTTTATCAGTCTCACTCTGCTGGATGAAAGCATTTCTGATATAGTGATCATTATATATTTTTTCACTTTTTAAAAGTTTGTTCTTTTTCTTCCATGTTTGTGCTTAAACATCCTTGGACTGACAATTAATTATATTTCTTGCTAATCTGTCTTTCAACTAGTTATACCTTCCATTGTGTTTTTATTAGTTGATACTATTTATATTGCCAGTTCTTTCTACTTTGCAAATGTCAAGTATTTTCTGATTAATCATTTTTTCTTTTTTTATATTTTTTTGTGATGGCAGATTTATAATATATAAACTTCTACATAAAGTTGCTATGTAATAGGTTTCAATAGCATTTATATCGTCCATTTCCCAGTCTTCATTGTGAATTACTTGTTTAAATAAATCAAGACTGAGTTGTTTCAGTTCTATGCCATATTTTTCCCATTATTATTATTATAGTTTATTGATTAATTCTGGTCTTTGCTCTGACCTGTCCATGGTCTGATTAAATTCAACCACATGATTCAAGGGTAATCCCCTAAACAATAACAATTCTTTTAAATGTCTTGTAAATAATATAATTAATTCTTTTTTGTGATGTGTTTGATGCTCACAATGTTTGTTGCCTACCAATTCTTTCCCACGTAAAAACATTCATGATACAAAGGCATGAGGATTGTGAATTAGATTTCAAACTGACTCACTCATTTCTTTTCTTTTCACCATCATTTTCCATATATTTTTCCAGATCCCCACCACTTCCTACATTTGTATGTGAGGCAACAAACCATCAGAGTTACTGGTGAATTAATGAAAAGGATCAAGGCAGCTAAGTGGCTCAGAGGAGAGAGCATTTTGCATGACAGTCAGGAAGACCTGAGTTCAGATTCAAACTGAGGGACTTACTAGCTGTGGGACCCTGGGAAAGTCACAATCATTGTTTGGTTTGTCTCAGTTTTCTCAACTGCAAAATGGGGATAATAATAGCACCACATTTCATGATTCTTGTGAGGATCAAATGAGATATAAAACACTTAATACAATATCTTTAATATAGTAATGTTTTATAAATGCTAGCTATTTTTACCATATTCTTTGTTGAATTCCTCCTCATATTCATTCTCAGAGATTGATATTCCTGCTAAGCTCTCTCTCTCTCTCTCTCTCTCTCTCTGTCTCTCTCTCTCTCTCTCTGTGTGTGTGTGTGTGTGTGTGTGTGTGTGTGTGTGTATTGTCATGGTGACCTTTTTGAAAATATTTCCATCAGCACTTCAGTAGAAAATGAGAAAATATTCCACAAAATAATAATTACTTTTGAAATACAATAAAATTTACTATGCCAGCTCCTTTTGTACTTCTCCAAGGAGTACCTGTACTCCATTTTTGCAACTATCATTTTTTCTTATTTTATTTGTAGTGAGAATGCCAAAGTTGTTTTGATTAACCTTCTATAAGGAGCATATTGACTTGGCCACTGGACAGAAATCTCATATTTAAAGTACCAATAGTCAAATAAAGTTTATATATTGACTAAGAGCTTTGTGATGTATAGTACCCTATACTCCCTTTCCTGATTCTTTGCTATCATCATAGCATGATTGGGAGGAGACCAATATATCTCTTGGCAAATACAGATAATGTTATTGATAATCACAAAGATAGACTTTTCAAAGTGTTTTGGGGGTGTATCTAATAACTTTGAGTCAATAGTGTTCTCGGATATGTTCCAAAACTTTATAAAGTTGACCAAATCCTATTTATAATGTCTAGTACATAGAGAGCATTAACATAGAATTTCAAGGCTTTCAAAATACTTTGCAAATGATATCTCATTTGAGCCCTATAACAATGCTGAGAAAGATGATTTTTATTCTCATTTTACATATCAGGAAGCTGAGGCAAAAACAAAGGTTAAGAGTCACAACTGAGTCACACTGAGCCTCAGGCCAGATATGAACTCAGGTCTTCATGACTATAGGTTCAGAACTCTATTCACTACCTAACTTCCTCTGTAAAATAGCATAGACATTTTAAGCTTTCATATACCCCAATTCTTAACTTGAATCCTGGTATCATTCAGTGATTCCCAAATTCAGCTAGTATGAGTCCCTGCTTGGAATATCGTGTTGTTATGACAACTGATAATCTAAAACAAGAAAAACCTCTAAGGACAAGTTCACTATTCAGTATAATGCACTTTATTCTGTTAAAAAGGAAAGTTATTTTTTCCCCTACAAATGAGACAATATGATGGGGGAAATTAAATTAAATGGTGATGTTATTCCCTGGGGGCAAAACAATTCCATTCAATAAATTAATTTTACATCAGTAACTCTTTCTTTTCTTGAAACTGACAGTAATAACTTGACAGCTTAAAGCTCTAATAAACTTCAAGATCAGTAAGATTCCCTGACTTTTACAAAAAAGGAAAGTCAGGAGTATCATAGGTATAATAATCATTCTCAGTTCATCACAAAAGGGTAGGGGGAAGAGAAAAAAATCTTCCAAATCCAATTTAACTAATGACATTTACAGGATGAACCAGGGCATTTAAAATAGTTTTTGACAGCTTGTAGTCTTAGCATTCTCATATTCCCATTTTTCAGAAGGAACTCTAAACCTCATTTGACATTTTACATTAGACAGTTCTAAATAAATATTCCATGAAGAATGCAAAAATCCATTGAAGAAAACATTCTGTTTCCAAAGCAGTTATCCTCATTTAAAAAAATTTATGGAGGATGGAACCTGGTTGAAATAGGAAGGCTCATTCTTTCAATCTTGTGACTCAATTGGTGGTCATAATACCTTAATCTTTTCCTGGTATAGCTTTTCTGAGATTATCTATTTTGAATGAAGAGAAGCAACAAGAGATGAAAGACATGTTCTTTTTTTTTCTTGTCTCATACTTATCACCCTCAAAGTCAGCCTAGGAGTGAAAATATTAGCCCCTAGCCTTATACTAAGTCATCTCTTTTAGTATTCTTCTCATAAAAACTTTATGTTTCTCTGAAAGTATTTTATAACTGTGACAGAAAGCACTGTGACAGATTCCGGTAGGACCACACTGGAAGAAAACCTGGGAATTCAGCCAGAACTGAAGAGAGAGCTCCCTTTTGCACCAGCTCCAGGGTATGACTTCATTCCTTGTACTTTTGTAACTATACACAAAACCCTTGGATAAAAAACCAAAGGGATTGTGCCAAATATCTTAGCTGTTATTATCATTTTTTATCATCTAAATGATGCTGATAAATGATTTGTGAATTAAAAAAAGCACACTGGATGGAATAATAAAGGTTTGCTCAATTCTTGAGCTGCTTAGAGTGGTTCCAATTAGAATCTGAAGGAGACCTATTGCCTTTTCATCATTCAAGTTTATGACATAGCACATCTCCCAGAGGTCCCAGGGTCCTGAAGACTCAAAGAGAGATGTCACCTGTACATTCAAATAGATTACAGAGGTTTGCTAATCGGCAAAAATGTTTGGTCTCTCTGAAGCAGGAGGCAGGCACTGCTGCCTGGTTGGTAGAAAGTGAATTTTAATTGCCATCATTTTACAATTATTCACAAATTATATTGAACCCTGAACAATTAATCTAACATTTTTGCTCAGCAGTCTTTTCTCAAGTGAGAGGGTTTTATTTCAAAGTGTTTAAAACAATTTGCCCATCTTATTTGTCCTTTTGGGCTAATATACTGTTCACAGGGTTTCATCATCTCAATTTAATCCAGGAAACCCCCTCCCCTTTTTGAGGCACAGAGTGCCAAAGTAATTGTTTAAAAAGAGAAGAACCCTTTCATTCACAAATCTCTCAAAAAGAATGAGGTTTTTGATCACACACTGGCATTGTTGAGTAGTTGTGTTTCAAAGAATATCATCTAGATAAATACTAGCAAAATTGCTATTCAGTGCCATCAGAATCAATTGGAATGGTGCTTTCTTTCTCTTTTTTTTACAGGAAACAAAGGTTATTTTGATTCCCTGTAGGTATGTGCGAACCCCCTTTAAAAACTACAAATGATTTATCTTTAACAACATTTCTGCTCAGTATCCTTTATAGAAGTGCTACTACATGGTAAAAAGAATCAAATCAAATAGGTGACTTCCATAATTTTCAGATTTTTAACAGATGAAGAGAGAGGATGATTAATATCATTAGAGAACAATGTCCTATTTTTTATTTTGTTAAAACAAAAATAGGAAGAAAGATAATTTATTATTAGCAATAGAAAGCAGGTGGCAGAAGACTTGGATTCAAGTTCTATGTCTGACAGAATAATGGAACCCTGGATAAAATTACTAAATTCAGTACCCCCAGGTACTGAGATATCTGAAGTGATAAGGATGCTAGTGATATTCTTTGAAGAGGGAGTTTTTTACTTATTTGCTTTTAGGAAGCCTGTTCTGGACTAATTAAATCTTGACACTAAGAGAAAAAATATAAGAAATGACCATATTCAAAGAAATGAGAACAAGGAAGGAGAAAATAAACAACAAAAACAATGCTTCCCTCTTCGTTGAAAGAAAAAAAAAGAAAATTTTATTTTTTAAAGTCTTTCAAAATAATTCAACTCTATTCTACCAATCTCTTAAGAAAATCCTGGCAGTTTATTTAGTAGACTAATTTGCTCTCTGACAATATATCTCACACAAATGCATGGTGAGCAGAGTGCTTAATCATCATCATTAAGAGGAGAGGAATTGCTCACCTTTTGAAAGGTGATATTTTGTTTTCATTTCAAAAATGCAGAAAATAGTTTTTTTAATTCTCCATAATTCATAAATAGTAGGACTATAATGACAACTTTCTGGCAATGTTTAGGGATTATATTCTGATAACATTACCCAGTTTCCCTTTCCCCTCTATTGTTTATGTATAAGAACTTAAAGAGCAGTTCATAATGTAATAATAGCCTGTTTCTTAACCTCCCCCACCTTTAAATCTGTAATTTCATCATTGTAGGGAACTTCCAATGAGGAAACTCTACAAATATTGATTGGTTACTATTGTACAACTTAGAGTATTCCAAATTGGGAGGTACCAAGTTAAATGGAGAAAATGAAGAGATGAGGTGACTTGTCTCCAGGGTTTCTTGACTCCTCTGATTCTCTTTCACTAACTACAAAGCAGACAATAATTATACCACATTTGAGAAGATGATTTCTTTCTATGCTGTTAACACAGCCCAAATTCACCTGCTTAAAAATAAGAACAGTGGATCAGTTGGGGTGATACAGTGGACACAACAGTAAGGAGGACCCAAGTTCTAAATTCTTTCTCAAAGTTTTGCTGAGTGACCCTGGGCAAGTCACTTAAACCTGATTGCCTACATGAAGGAAAGAAAGCAGGGATAGTTTTTGTTGGTTGAATTTGTATCCTCAGTAGCTAGTGTGGTGCTTGGCAAACAGTAAGTGCTTCATAAAAATTGAATTGAATTTCCACAATGAAAATGAAAATGATTTATTTGTCTTAACATTTATGCTTTTTCTTTAGAGCTTTATGATTTATAAAAATGTATGTAGATCTGAAATTGTCATAAGAAGAGAGGGGGAAAAAAAGATTAGGATGTGATACATACTCAGATGTGGACTTGCATGATCCTTTCCAAAGTGTCTTTGCGAATTTATGTAAGATTTTATCTATGCTAACATAATTGGTTGTCAAGTTGAAGAATACAGTAAATGAAAATAGTGTTTTGTTATTTGTTGTCAAATGTTGCAATGTTCCTCTAGGAGAATGTAAGCCCCTTAAGGGTAGGCCCTGCTTTCCTTTTGGTTTTTGTCACTTCAGAATTTAGCACAGTATTTTTTAATTAGCAGGTTCTGCATGAATTTAAGATTCATTTATTTAAGAATACCTTGAATGATGAAGCCATATCAACTGATGTGGGACATTGCTTTTTAAATCTGTAAGTAAAAGAAATAGAGATTATAGGAAGAAAAGATTTACTTCAAAGAGAAATTATAATATCTGAATGAAATTATTTGTATTTAAAGTGCATTTTCACTATAGTAATTATACTAATTGTGATTAGACAAATGAAAATTAAAATTCTGGGGTACCACCTCACACCTATCAGATTGGTCAGTGTGACAAAAAAGGAAAATGATCAATGGTTTAGGGGTTATGGGAAAACTGGGACACTAATGCTTTGCTGGTGGAGTTGTGAACTGTTCCAACCATTCTGAAGGGCAATTTGGAACTATGCCCAAAGGGCAATCAAATTGTGAAAATCCTTTGATCCATCAAAGCCTCTACTAGGTCTATATCCCAAAGATATCATAAAAAAGCAAAAGACTCATATGTACAAAAATATTTATAGTAGCCCTTTTTGTAGTGGCAAAGAATTGGAAATTGAGGGAATGCCCATTATTTGGGGAATGGCTGAAGAAGAAGTTATGCTATATGAATGTAATGGAACACTAAGGTTCTGTGAGAAATCAAAAGTGGGCAGACTTCAGAAAAGCCTGGAAAGTTTGGCATGTACTAATGCTGAGGGAACATTGTACACATTTAATAGAGACACTGTGTGATGAACAACTATGATGAACTTAGCTCTTCTCAGCAATACAGTGGTCAAAGACAATTTTAAAAGACATGATGAAAAATACTATTCACATTCAGAGAAAGAACTATGGTGTCTGAATGCGGATCAAAGCATACAATTTTCAATATTTTAAAATTTGTTTTATGCTTCTTCTCCCTCTCGTGTTTTTTCCCTTTTACAACATGACTAATAGGGAATTATGTTTAATATTCTTGTACATGTATAACCTATATCAAATCACTCTCTGTCAAGGGAAGGATGGAAAAAAGGGAGAAAGGAGAAAAATCTTACAAAAAAAGAATACTAAATTCCATCTTTATGTGAAATTAGAAAATAAGAAAAAAATTTAAAAACTAAATTGTTCCTGCTGTATATCAGGCACTGTGGTGGTAGGTTCTGGGGCAGTTTGATGGTAGTTGGATAAAGCACTGGTCCTAGAGTCAGGAGGACCTGAGTCCAAATCAAGACTCAAATACATGACACATACTAGCTGTGTGACTTTGGGCAAGTCACTTAATCCCATCGCCCCACCCAAATAAACAAAAAGTATATTCTATTGGATTGTCATCTCTTGTATATATTTTCTCTCTGGTCATATAGACATTAGTTTAATTCAAGCCATCATTAGTTCTTGTCTGGACTACTGTAACAGTTTCCTAAGTAATGACCCTGTCTAACATCTCTGCCTTCTTCATTCTCCACAAAACTTCCAAAAGGATATCATACATCATAGGTCAGACCATGCTAGCTTCTACTCAATAAACTCTAGTGGGTCCTTACCTAGCAGGTGGAGAAGGAAATGGCAAACCACTCTGGTATCTTTGTCAAGAAAACTTCAAATGGGGTCATAAAAAGTCAAACATAACTTAAAAGATAGAACAATGACAAAAACACTATTAGCAGGACCAAGGGTAATATTTTCTGGGAGTAGTTAGGTGGCCCAGTGGAGAGAGTACCAGCCCTGGAGTCAGGAGGACCTGAGTACAAATCTAGATTCAGACACTTAATAATTGCCTAGCTGAATGGCATTGGGCAAGTCACTTAACCCCATTTACTTAACAAATATTTTTTTTTAAAAGGGTAATCTTTTCTGTTTGAGATTTCAAATCTTTCACAACCTTACTTGAATTTATCTTTCCAATCTGAATGGATGTCAATTCCATTCAGTTCAGATAAACTGGATTTCTGACTGTTCCTTGAGGTCAGGGTCTATGTCTTTTTGTTGTTTTTATGTCCCCAGAGCCTATCATGCTTGGCACTTAAACAAATGTGTGCTTGCTTGATGGATAACTTGTAAAGAACATAAAATCATACTGGACTGGAAAGTCAATTTTTGAGAGTCATCTACCACAAATTTCCCATTTTAAAGATGCAAATGAGGACACAAGTCCAGAAAAGGGAACTTGCACACAGTCACACACTGTGGGATAGTGACAGATAATATCTAGTATAAATAGGACTTAAGAAGGTAAACAGCATGCTACAAGCATCCAGAATTAAAACCAGAAGGGGCCCATTTAACCTTCAGACAGTTTGACAATGAGCTCCACGAGTAGCCTCTGACCCTATTCCTACATTATACTTAAGATGTATACCTAACTGAACCTAAGAAGCCTAAGATCCAGAATAAATGATGGAAATGATACTTATTGTTTTAAGGTGTACAACAACAACATTGATATCTCTTGACTAAGTCAACATAAGAAGATGATTCTAACCTGATTCCTCATTTCTGCTTAGAATTTTCTTCAGTTCTAGGCATAATTGTTGATCTGAAAATGGGGTGGAGTGGGTGGATGCAAGGTGCAGCCAGTATTTCTAATTCTCACATGATATTTTACTAATCAACCAAAAAAATACTCCATTCTACCTTTACTTCTGGAAAAAATCCAAAATTTGTTAACCTCATGTCCTCAAGCTCCCTAGATTTTCAAAGTACAGAAGACTAATTACTAACGTGAAAAACAATTTTATGAAATTTGGGAGAGGGCTAATAGGGAAAGTTCTTTCTCCTAATCAGGGTACTCCAAGTAATAGAGCATATTTTAAAAATGACATTTTGAAGAAGGTATCACCAGTCCCACCTTTGTTATCTTATCAAGAAAGGTGACTAATAATTATATTAGTCAGGAAGAGAAGGAGGTTGACGGTAAAAATCCATTTATAGATAGATAAGGCCTAACAAGTTCCACTGCATAGTACTCATACTCCTAGATGTTTAGGCTCCAGAAAAAGTTCCTATATGTGCAAAATTTTTGCATGCAAACTCACAACATCTCCATATTTATAAGGTACCTCCAAAGCCATCTAAAACTAATCATGAATCCCTTCTGCAACCTCCCTGATAAGAGGCTATCTAGTCTCATCTCTCTTTGCTTGGAGACTTCTAATAAAAAGGAACCCTTTATTCTGGTGACTGCTATTACATTTTGGTATAAATCTAATTGCAAAGTCACTCCATTTTCACTCATGAGTCCTAATAACACTTGTTGAGCCAGAGAATATCTAATTCCTTTTCTAGATGTATGTTTCAATAGTTTAACATTATTTTTATGTGTTTTCTTCAGGTTTAACATTCCCATATCTTCCACCAATATTCATTCATAGGTCATGATTTTGACTCCCTCATATTCTTTAAGTATTTGTCAATTGCATAATTTTAGATAGATAGACACATGTGAATGCATGTATTTGTGTATTTGTATATGATTGATTCTCATAGTTTTCCTAATACCTTATCATATCTTGCAGGTGAACCAAGGTTCTCAAAGGTTATACTAGCAGACCATAAACTCTATAAGTTTTCTATTATGTTGGGAAAGCTTTGAATTTGATTCCAGCAATATAACTGTCTGTTTTCTGAAGAACAACATTGTTAAATATAAGAAGAATAGTGCTATTCAACTGGTCACCTGGTGATTAATTTTTTGGCTATGGCAACTCATAAAACAAACAAACACAATGTTCCTCAGTCCTTTTTGTCTCACTTTTATCTCTTCTGTGATGGCGACAGAGTAACAGATAAATGGAACAGGGGATCCTAAGTTTTGAGACTATTAATAAATACAATTCTCTCTAAAGAACTAAAAAATCATGCAGTGACTATGAGCAAGCTAAAATGTAACTAAATAATAACTCTGAAGAACAGAAGTAAAAAAAAAACCCACCAAAGTATGAGATGAAAAGGAGACATAGAGGTCACATGACAAAAAAGGAGGAATGATTATCAAGAGAGCTTCATTGGTATCCTCTCATTGTCAAAAGATAGCAAAAAAGAATTCAACACATTGGGTCATTCATTAAGAAGCTCTAATGAGCTTCTTAAAAGAGCTGGTCAAGAGTTCTACAGGACAGGTAAGAATGGACAGATTAAAATCCGAATCATTGAGAAGAATCAATGAATTGATGAATCATATATTCATTTGAGCTGAACACTTTATATTTAAGATTTAGGTTCTCTCATTTTCCATTGAAACTTTTGGCATAACATATTCTTTTTTTTTGCTTTGGGCCTGAATTTAACTTTGATTAATGCCATTCATAATTTGTATAATTTGGCAATAGCATGATTTAAGAAGACCAGGTTTTTCTCTGAATCCATTTCAGATTTTTATAAATTAGATGTGTTTTCTAAATTAATATCTGACATTTATATAACACTTTTGATGTTATAAAATATTTTACAGATATTATCTCTTTTAAGTCTAATGACAACCATATTAGAAGGTTCTATAGATATTATGGTATTATTTTTTCATTGAGAAAACTGAGACTCTGAAAATTCATGTCACAATCTTGGTAAGTGTAAAACATGAGAATTTATCCCAGATTTTCCTGACCCCAAATACAATATTGCATTACCTTTTAAAAGAAACATGTTGGATTCTCTTTTTAAATTCAGTTCTTAAACATTTCATTGTAGGAGTGTAGCTCATTTTCATTGTGTTTAAGTATTAGGTTTGTTCTTTTTTTGTCACTTTTTTCTAAAGTGAACACATACTTTCTTATTCCCATTATTTCTATTATTGCTCCAAACCTAATAGAAAGATTCAACAAAATTCTTATGTTAATGTGCGTTGTAATTATTTTTTAAATAGTTTATATTTATCTGTTACTTTAGAAATTTGTCTTATTTGAGTTTCCCAAGTGATCTGTGGTATAGGTATTATTCTTATCTTCATTTTATAGCTGAGACAGATTTGCCCATGTCATACAAGCTCATTAATATCTGAAGCAGGATTCAAACTCAGGTCTTCCTTACTCTAAGACTAGAACTCTAGCCACAAGCTTTCTCAAATCATACTAGATAGGATATTCATTTATATTTGCTTTTAATTTGAGCTTTCCCTTTCTCAATTTAGTTACTTCCTTCCCTGATTCTTGAAATATCCCTTTGAAACCATTATTCATAAAACCAATTCAATGATTTGAGAATTCTCATATTATGATAGTAAATGTTTCGTGTAGTTTAAAGAAGATTTTAAAGGTGTAGCAGTGGAAAAAGCATGGAACTTGCATTTGAATTTGCCTATAAGACTTTTTAGTTGTGAAACCTTGGTCAAGTCATTTAATTACTCAAGTCCAATTATCTCACATGTAACATTAGTATAATAATATTATCTTTTTCCAAGAGTTGCTAGATGAAAGGAGATAATGGTAAAGTGTGGAATTCTTAGTGCTATATAAATACTAGCTATTATTTCTATGTAGTTATTGGGACTTGCCCTAATGGGGCAGAACTGGTAGGCTTATTTGTTAGAAGACCCCTTATAGTTGATGTCTCTAAATTTTCTAAAATTTGTTTTATTCTCATATTGTCATGTCTTGTTTTCATGATACTGACTATAGTTTTCTGAGCAAACTATTCTGTAATCTTGGGCAATGCTTCTTAATTTGTATAATACATGTTGAATTCCAATTTTTGTGATCATTCCTTGTCCTACTTGAAAAGTCTAACATAATATTAATCCAACAATATACTTGGTAAGTGATTTCTTCATTTTTTTCCTGACAGCTTAAAATTTTCTTTCTCTTTTCTTTTTTTTTTTTGCAAGGCAATGGGATTAAGTGACTTGCACAAGGTCACACAGCTAGGTAATTATTAAGTGTCTGAGGTCAGATTTGAATTTAGGTCCTCCTGACTCCAGGATGAATACTCTATCCACTGTGCCACTTAGCTGGCCCCTAACAGCTTAAAATTAAAAAAAAATTATCTTCATATATTTGAAGTTTAACTATGAGGTATATTGGCAGAATAAATTTTCTTCCTTTTGGGTATACTATGCATTCTTTCTAGTTGCATTTTTTTCTAATTTTGCCTGTTCTAGAAAATATGATTGAGTGATTTCCTGCAACTTTCTAGATTATTTTCTAAATTCTGAGGGATGTCAATTTATTGTGTCATTATTTATACTCCATATTTTATACTTTATCTTTTTGTCCAACAGTTCTTTTTTATCATGAGATTTTTGAGCTGATATTTAAATTCTATATACTATTATTATATGCATATTCATGTCCCACTAAAGTAAACATGTTATACAATGAATCCATTTTCTTTGAGCTTTTTCAATTATATTCTTCATTTTAGTCATTTTCTTCATTATTCCTCTCCTTCCTTCCCTCTTTCTTTGTACTTATCTTCCCTCATTTCTTTCTTTTCGGTTCTTTTTTTCCTTCTTTCTTTTATTCAGTGTCAGTTAGAAGAGCTGGTTGTTAAATTTTCATTGTGAGATTTAAAACTAATAAATTGACAAATACAAATTTGTATTTGATTTATTGTTTTGTTGATCATTTAGACTAAGAAAGTGAAGAAGAAAATGTTTAAAATGAGATTAAATGTTTAAATGGCTTGGAAGTATACTTTATTCTTGGAGGGTCAGTTCAAAATTTACTAACATAAAGGGAAAAAAAGCAATGGGAAAGAAATATAAGGCATTTAAAGTAGTTTTGAAAAGTGAACATAGTATGTTTTGCTCTGCATTCAGACACTATAGTTTTTCTCTGGAAGATGATAGTATTTTTCCTCACAAGTTTTTTAGGATGTTCCTTAAAGGAATCACTGACTGCCAAGAGGAGATAAGTCCATTTAACACAATATTGCTATTAACGTGTACAATGTTCTCCTAGATCAACTACTTTGGTCAGCAACAGTTCTGGCCACTCATGTTTTGTTATAGAAAAGAAGTACTTTATAACATTCATATATCATACTTTTCCCCTTTAGTTCCAACTCTTCTTTCAAAACAGGACTAATTTGGAATGATGTTAAACACAACTGTATGTGCACAAGCTATAGCAGATTACTTGCTGCCATATGTAGGGGAGAGGGAAAACAGTGAGGTAGAAAAATGTGCAAAATAACAAATAAAAAGGTACTAGTACTGAGTTTTAAGAACAATTTACTGTTATATGAGGGTTGATGAAAGCATAGACCTTAACCATACCATTACTCTCTGCCTCCTAAAAAAAATGATTATCATGTATAAGTGGATAAGTCAGTGTTCTCTAAAAAAGTTATCTAATATTTTACATTGTATTTGAAGCCATTGCTACTACTCAAATTATTCTCATAGCAGTGAGAAATCTGAGCTCCACATAGTTCAAAGAAGCCAGTTTAGGGAGTTTTCAATTATGAGGAAATGAGAATGATGGTGTCTGGTTTGTCCTTCTCAAGTAAAATGCAAAAGAATCTGATGAAAACTGCTCTAGATTGACTGTAGAGAATGGTTTAGTCTACTTGAGTTAAGGACTTTGGGAAAAGGAGGGGCCTCTCATTCTTTATCTCATGCTTTTATTAGTATTCACAACCTTTCCTAAATGAGGTCTACATAGAAATTTCCCTTTCTCTGGACCTCCTCTCTTTTTCCTGTTAGCAAAGATTAGGTAGAGGCCCTGTCCTTTTCTACTTATTCCTAACCAAATCCCTGTCATTTCCTATTTATCCATCTACAAAGGCACAGACACACACATACACACACACACATACATCTATGTGTGTATGCATGTATTTATATTTGTATGTGGATGTATATCCACATACAAATATGGATGTATCTCCACAGATGTATATGTTCCACTTGGGAGTATATAAATATATATAGATATATATGCAAACAGGCATATATTGGAAGATATAGAACTGTATATGTATACATGTGCAAATCTAACATATTTTCTGTTGCATTTGCTGCTATGTTAATTGGTATTTAATGATCCTCATACCATAACTCTCCTTATCTGACGCACTAGAATGCCTCTTCTATTATTTCTATCTCTGGTCATGAAGCTTATATAGTCTAAGAAAAGTTGCCTTTTCTAAGTAAGAGATAAAAAAATTAAGAATTCCTTCAATTTAATTTCCACTTCCAGTTCTAGAAATGAATTCTCAAATATTAAAAGGACCTTTATTCTTACCATTCATTACAATGTAATGTAGTTCTATTGTGAATTGTAATTTTTCATTAACTTACCTCATTTTACTTATTAGAAATCATTGATATCTTAGTTCATAATATATGCTCTACTTCAGCATAATAAAATTACTTTTCCTTTTTTAAAAAATATTCATAATTCACACTTTTCACTAAATCAGACTGGTCTTTTTTTTCAGAATTAAAGATTAATAATACTGCCATTCATCTCTGTTGTTATAGGGTAACCTAGAATGCACTTAAACCTTAATCATAACAAATGACACAAGAAGATTTACTAATAGCATAAATTTGAATTTTTGAAATATTTAATCTTAAAAATAATTTTCTGTGAATTATCCTTCTTTCAGTTTTGGTTTCTCTTTGGTTTCCCTGCCTGAGCTTGATAGACATTTCTTCTTTTCTCTTGCTTCCTTCTTCTTCCTGAAACTATCGAAAGTAACTTTTAGGAAGGATACCCTGTTAGCCAATTTGCCACTGAAAACCTCAAAGGTATGGTTTTAGTTTTACTTATCTCATTTCCTCAGCACAGCTAGAAAAGCCATTATAAACATCTTCCAAACAAACTTATTTTACTATAACAAGATTTTATTAAAATTATACGTATTTTACCATTCTATGATTGTGGAAAGGAAGTCATTTTTCTCTAAAATGGGTCACTAAATCAAAGACATAGAGTGTCCCAAAAGTATTAGTGTAGTCCTAAGATGCTACAGCTTAAAACTTCACTAGGACTTTTGTTTCACACCACTCTCTTCTTCCAGTTCATAGATCTCTTTTGCTTGGAAGGCTGGGTGGGAAAATTTGAGAGATTTTGTTTGGGATACTTGGAGTGCAACGGCATAAAGAAAGTTAAAGGGTAATTACTTGATGATAAGACAAAAAAGCTTAGTTCACTTCTTCCTTCATACCTCTCAAAATATAGAAGAAGAAGAAAAAATCAATACCCTACATTTAGAAAAGATGATTACCAAAGACAAATGCATTGATTAATTTTTTTCTAATTCTAAAAAAAAATCTCTTCAATAGAAAAATGCAAAATTCCCCCTACCTGTGAAAATTTCTCTGCTGCAAGTAGTTTCCACTCATGATTTGTGGTATATTCTTAAGCAAAAGCTAAAATTCCATTAATGGGAGAAGACAGATAAGAATTCAGGTCTAAATTCAGTTTATAGTTCTGGTAACAAGCCAAACAACAGTCATTTAACTATTGGTGTGTCCAAGAAACTAATTTTCCAAAACTAATTTAATCCCTCTTTAATCAGTCCATGGAAAGATTCTCCTATCCACCTTATCAAAGGTAAAACCAATACATGAACCAATAAAAGACTTTATCCTATTCTTTTTAAATTCATTTCCCTAATAATTTTGTGAAGGAATCCTTTCTAGACTTAACAGATTTCCCTCTTTAGAAGTTCAGTTAGGTCATTAATAAGAATGATATAAAAATATTTGATTGGGGGCAGCTAGGTGGTGCAGTGAATAGCACACCAGCCCTGGAGTCAGGAGTTCCTGAGTTCAAATCCAGCCTCAGACACTAATTACCTAGCTGTGTAACCTCGCACAAGTTATTTAACCCAATGTCTTAGAAAAACTAAAAAAGTTGATTACATTTTGTTATTGTTTAATTGAAAATTAAAGATCTAGAAAGGTATCTCATTAAGATCAGATCAGGTACTTTAGAATATTTTCTTGATATTTGTTGATGCTGTTCTAATAGGCAGCCTGAAAAGGAAAGGGAGTAGGAGAAGAGGTTAAACATGTTATGTCAAGTTCCTCTAACTATATACAGATTTCTACATTTAACAGGTACTAGTAAAAAGCATATGCAACACTTCCCTGGAAGTAAAGTTCTCCTATCTCATACCTCCAAAGCCAAACAACACAAAACTTCCAATAGTTAGCCTTTACTTATAGGATGAAATGTAAAATTCATAATCTTGCTTTTAAGGGTCCTCACAATTCATCTGCAGTCCTTTCTAATTTAGTTCATTTGTCTCATCAATTTCAATACTTGCAATGTACCATATTTCCCCAAAAATAAGATCTAGCATCTAGTTTTTTTTAGGTTGCTCTTAATATAAGCCCTACTCCCAAAATAAGTCCCAGTTAAGATAACCAGCCAGCAGATGCATTTAGAACTTTCATTGCAACACATGACAGATGCAATGAATTATAAAATAATATATAAATAAACAATATTATTGACATTAATTCTTAAAATAAATGATGATATAAATTATAATTAAGTATTTGTAAGTACCCAAGGGAGTGCCTAAGTAAACAATGAACTTGAAACTTCTTCCTGAATGAACAATCAGAAGTACAGATACAAAACATGAAAAACATGCTAATTTAGGGGCAGCTAGGTGGCACAGTGGATAAAGCACAGGCCCTGGAGTCAGGAGTACCTGGGTTCAAATCTGGTCTCAGACACTTAATAATTACCTAGCTGTGTGGCCTTGGGCAAGCCACTTAACCCCATTTGCCTTGCAAAAACCTAAAAAAAACATGCTAATTTCATAAAGTCTGCATGGAAAGAAAGTCCCACCTCTAATTATTACTAAGGGCAAAATAGAAAAGAATGATTGTGTTTCAGGAATTTATGCTCTTGAAACCAAAATAGCCTAGTATATACAAACAGTTATAAAGTAGTGGGTTGATTTAATTCTGCCAATTGCTTTGAAAGAGGTCTGCTATTCTGGAATTATGCCAACACTTATGATGCTAAAGACATGAAGAATTTCCTTGCAGAGATAAGAATAGATCAAATAATGATTCCCGTAGAAATAACAGTCTGTCTCCAGACATTCCCTGAAAATAAGTCCTAATACTCTTTTGAAACAAGAATTAATATAAATCTGGTCTTATTTTCAGGGAAATGTGCTACTTCTTTTCCCTCCCTTTTCCTATCTCTGTGCATTGAAACCCTAGATTTCTTCAAAGTGTATTACCTATGCCATATTCTCTAGGAAACTTTACTTACTATAGCAGTAAATGTGAGTTCCCCACTTGAGTCTTTCCCAATACTCCCCAACTTGTAACTGTTCTAATCTTTTTTACTATATGGCAACTGTATAGGACATCATAAGGTTTAAATTCTATCTCTGATACTTCTAACCTTGGACTAGTAAATTAATACTTACTGTATTTTCTTTCTCATCTACAAAAACAGCATCATAATACTAGCAGTAATAAAATTTTACAAAATTGTGACACTTGAATGAAGTCATTTAAAACATCACATAAATGGCTATTATGATTATTGTTATTAATTGCTAATAATAATGTTATTATTGATAGTATTCATAATGATAAACTTATTTTTGAAGATAAAGCTTTGTTTTATACATAATTTGTATTTCCTGTTGAGTGGTGAACTATACATATTTAATTCATTTCAACTCTATAATTTGCTATATAAAATTAAATGCATTCTGATCAGTAAATACTTAACTGTGAGTCATTCAGAAAAACATAAAAAAGGACTTTGTTATATCAAACTCTTCATAAAAATCATACAGCAGCACAGAGGTATCAAGTGGCTATTCCCAGATCACATAGGCAGTATTTGGAAGAGCTCTCTAGCCATTATACCACATTGCTTCTGAAATAATTGCATCTTACCTATATTCTTTGAGAATCAATTCACTTTGTGTTTATGGAAGGATTTTGTTTTCTCTAAAGGCAAGAAAAAGGAGAAAAGAAATCAGCTAAGAGAATCTATTTCTATGTTAGTATGACTAAAAACAAATGAAAGAAGAAATGAAAATGGGAAGGAAAAGCCTTACAAACACCCTACCGGATGTTTTCTTACAATTTCAAAATGACTCTAAATCTGAGATTTCAATCTGGAATTGATGGACCCCCAAGAAATGAGGGATAGATTTCAAGGATTCATGAATTTAAATGGGAAAATACATTTTAATTTCCACTAACTTCAAAATGAAATTTAGCATCTTATTCAATTATGAAAACACACATACACACACACACAGATACATATATGTTCTAAGAAGAAATCTAAGTTTCTAAAACTTTGAATAGGGTCATGACAAAAAATATATTCCTTTATAGAGAGTTTAAGTAGGATTGGTAATATTTTCTAAAGACAAGAAGCATTTTTTAAAGACAGCTCAAATTAATGATTTGGGGAAAAGTTCATGATCAAATAAATGAGAAAGAAGAGGAAAAAAAGAAAGAAGATGAGAGAAAATAAAATGGGCAATTTTGATTAATTAAAAATAAAAACTTAACTGTCTGAATCTGGGCAAGTCATTTAATCTTTCACAATTTTCATCTATAAAATAGGCATCATATTAGTGCTCTTTCTTAAAGTTGTTTGTGAATTAAATGAGAATTCATGCAAAAATTTGTAAACAAAGTGTTAATTATTTTCAAGTGCTAATTATTATTTCAAGGTTAAGAACCATTCTCCAATTGATAAATGGTCAAATTAAATAAAAAGGAAGTTCTCAGAGGAAGAAATACAAGCTTTTTATAGGTACATGAAAAAATCCTTGAAATAATTTTAGAGAAATTTAAATTAGAGGAACTCTGATACTCAATCTTATTTGCATCAAATTGGTAACGTTGACAAAGAATGAATAATGATAAATGATAGATTATAGAAAAATAAATGCATTAGCAACTTGCTAGTGGGGCTATGAATTGGCCTCTGGAAAGCAATTTGAAACCATGCCTTCAAATTTATTCAACTTTTCTAAGCCTAAACTTTAAAGAAATAAAAAATCATCACTGAAAATATATTGCAAATTTTTTGAACCCCTTTTCCATTTCTTTGGTGATGATGATACTCCAATACATGTAACTATATGATATCCTTGCAAAAAGCATTATGTTGACAAGCCAGGAAACTATACAAGATCACTAATGTCATTACAAATTTTCCCAAGGTCTCTGTCTATTCAGTTTGGAGTTCACATCATACAATTTTTTCTCCAATAATGTGTCCTGATGGACTAATTCAATAGCCAACCCATCCAGCTATATGCCATAGTCTGGACAATAGAAAATTTTCATCCATTTATTTTTTCCTAATATCAATTATTAATCCAAACTCTTCTTTGATAATTATGGGTTCTACTGAATAGCATTTTTCAGATTTTCAAGGTGTGGGAAGAGAGGTAGGGTGTTATGTGATCATATTATATAATATCATACAAAGATGGGGATGTCCTGAGTATGATACCCTCAAGTCAAGTCAAACCAACAGACCTTAAATGAGTACTTCTAATATACCAGACACTGTGCCCATATTTTGTTGGGAATCTTTCAATAAGGAAATCTTCTTACATCTACAGCAAAACCCCCCCCATTTATACTTAGTGTAAGTCATTCACCATGAGACTGAAGATGTTGGCAAGTATAAAAATCCTTGCTAATACCTTATAACATTTTTTAAAATGATCCATATGAACAAAAATATTATTAGCTCTTTTATGATGGTCAAGATATCCATAAATTAAGTTATTACTGATAAATATTTTGATGTGAGAAATGATGGAGACAAGCTTCAGAGAAATTTGAGAAGATATATATGAAGTGAAGCAGAATGAAGTTAGCATTGCATGTAATTGGAAAAACAAAATAAAATTTCATTAAAAAAAAGAAAGAAGTTAGTAGAACCAGTAGAATAATTTATATAATAAGGATAGTATAAAGGGGAAGGGGAAGAGAAAAATAAAAGACTTAAATACTCCAAACAATCCAGTAATCAAAAAAGAGGATTTATGATCAAACATGTTACCCACCTCGCCTCCAGATAGGTTGGTAATGGATTCATCATTACCTTTCCAGTTTTTGTTGATTATATGGACTCTGTGATCCAGTGACACTGACTGCTTGCTTATTGTTCAGGATTAAGACATTGCATCTCTTGGCTCCTGGCATTATATCTGTCTGTCTTTCATGCCTAGAATGTTCTCCTCTTCTCATCCTTCATGCAACTTTCCTGGCTTGCTTCAGTCCTAGCCAAAATTTGACCTTATATAAGAAGTATCTCTTTAATTCTTTATTGTTTCCCATTTATCTTGAATATAGTTTTGATAGAGAACTCCTCAAAAGCAGAGATGGTCTTTTACCTTTCTTTGTATTTCCAGTGCTTAGTATAGTACCAATCATATAATAGGTACTTAATGACTTGTTGACTGACTCACTATATAGAATGAGACATCTTTTGGGAGGGACATAGAGAGGAATTTTGTTTTATTTGACTATGTATATTACTTTAGGGGGTTGTGTCTTGCTTTCATTGGGGTTGGTTGGAGGGAAAGTAGACTTTTGTTTATTAAAAAAATCCAATTATTTTAAGGAATTAAAATTTATATGTAACTTTAACTATTTATCTCATTGAATTGAGTGACAGCTTTACTTGTATAAGCTATATTCTTTGGATCATAGATTTAGAGTGAAAGGTCATCTGGTATACCTCTTTTCATTATATAGAAGAGGAAACTGAGGCCTAGAGAAGTCAACTAACTTGTCCAAGGACTCATAAGTGGAAAGGAGCATAGATGAGATTAAAAGTGTGGTTCTATGATTCTAACTAAATGCACTCTCCATTATGTTTTTAACTATTCAAAAATCCAAGTATCATAGAATTTGAATGATTGAGTCAGCAATAGAAACCACATGACAGCCATTCTCCTCCCCTGCTGCCCCCCCCCTCAAAAATCAATCTTGTTATAGATTAGGTAAATAATTAGAATGATTTGAAAAAATAATAGTCTGACTGCAAAGGGTCTTCTAAATATCTCTGTCTTCAAATTTTAAGACTTCTAGAAGTTACATGTTTTATAATAGTAATTTATTCTACTCAGACATCTTTTTGCCTGTTCAAACTGCCTGTTTCATTAAGTCTTTTTCTTGTCCCAAGAAAGCTCTCTAATCTTGTTATGATTCACTGTTCCCCTCCATGTATCCTCTACTCTAGCCAGAATAGACTCTTTACTGTCCCTCACATGCAAATTTTTCTTGCACATTTGAGGTGTTTCCATTTCTATGTTCTTGTCCCTATTGTACTCCTCTCCCTGAAATTTCCTTTATGTCCTGCAAAAGAAGCAATCCTATAAAAAGAATCAGTTCAACAAATGGTCATTAGACACTGCTTCTCATTTCTTCTTGTTCTACTTTTGGAAAGGTCTGTGTGAAGTCTTTCATCTATTTAGTTAAATTCTACCCTTCTCCCATAGCCCAGCTCAAATACTGCCCCTATTCCCTCCTTATACATCTCCAAACCACTCTACTTAGTGTGGATCTCTCTGTTACATTCTATATTGTTCATCTGTGCCAAGTTTATTACTTGTAATGTTAGGCATATTTATATGGTTCAGGTTCCAGCTCTACAACTTAAATATCAGCTTCTTGTTCATAGAGATTTCATAGAAATCCTTAGTAGAGTTAATATTCAAATGGTGGGGCTGCAGGACAAGGATAGATGCAGATATTGGTTAATTCAAATTCAATTTGGCAAACATTTATTAGTGTGCCTATTTCATGAAGGGCACTGAGTAAGATGATAGTCACTGTTTCATTAGATTAGAGAATTGAGCTCTTAAATAGACAATTTCCACATGTCTGTAGCACCAATTCACTATTTCTTGTCTTTATCACAATAGGAGTCCCTCAGGGTGCCAAAGTTTAACTATGTTTATTGACTCTGATCAGTCCTGCCATTTTATATTTGACAGTTAATGATTTAGGAAACTTGATTTTATTTTGGTTCCTCACCTATTTTCTCCCCCTACCTCCACTGAAATTTGTTTACTGTTGTCCTTTCTCTTAGGTCACTTGCCTTCATTTCAACTTATAAACTGTGTGGGCTTTGAAGAACTGATTCTCCAAAGTCTGTGGGAGTATGACTGAAGGTAGAGAACAGTCTTATTATCCTTTAATATCCCACAAAGTACCTATATTGATGCTTCATGCATAGGCTGTAATAAATGTTTGTTTATTGATTGGACTTGCCAAAGAAATGATCATCTTAAGGACTAGGTTCTATACGATGCAGAGATCAAAGGGAAGGACCTTGAAAGGAAGCCACCCTAGAGTAATAATGACCAAGACCTTGATTTGAAAGGAGAAATGAATCAATTTTAAAAGTGGGAGGCATCTCTCTCAGTGGCTCTCTGCTGTAACTCATTCCTATAAAGAATCGATCCTATAATATTTCCAACAAATGGTCACCACACATTTGATCCACTACCTCTAGTGAGAACAAAGACATTGCCTCCTATTAGTTCCTGTTCCACTTTCATAATAGTTCTGGTATGAATGTCTTCCCTACATCAATATCTCTCACCCTCCTATCTGTTGTCAAGGTCTCTTAATTTTACCTTAGAAACACCTCCCCTCTCTTTTGACACTGCTACCTCTCTGGTGCAGGCCATCATCATCTCATACTTGGATTATTGCTAGTAAATCAACCTGCTTCAAGTTTTCTCTACACTATAATCCAAACTCCATTCAGCCACTAAAGTGATTTTCTCAAAGTACAAGTCTGATTATATCACCCTATATCCCCTACTCCAGGGATGCCCAACCTTTCTTTTAAAAGTTTTTATTAAAACAAAAGAAAATATATTTTGATTTGCCATTTTAGTGAGAGCTCTGTGATAGCTCAGTTTCATTTACTAAAGTATTTAGTAAGCCCACAGGCCAGCTGTATAAAATTGTCACATTTTGGACAACCCTGCCCTACTCAATAAACTTGAGTGACTTCCTATTGCCTATAGAATCAAGTGGAAAATAGTTTGGCTTTCAAAGCCCTTCATAGCCTAACCCCTTCCTCTGTTTCAAATCTTATACCTTACTCCCCAAAATAGATTCTTCAATCTAGTAACACTGGCCTCCAGCCTCTCCTACATCTCTTGGTTCTGGGTATTTTCCTTTGCAGTCCCTCACACTTGGAATGCTCTCCCTTCTCTGTTCAACTTCCTTTAAGTCCTAAGTAAATATTGACTCTGTGAATGACTGTGAAGTCAAAAGAATAGGCTTCAGTGAAGGGAGCTTAAGGATCTGTACTGGTTCCTTTGGTGAAGAATTCAGACTCTGTGACAGCCTGAGAGGTTATTTGGGGGATCACATTCCCTGAGATGGGGTGGCTTCATAGGAAGACAAGCAACAGGGGATAAATAGTAGAGAAGAGCAAAGGAGTGGGGCAGGAGAGTTTAGGGCCCTCCCCCCTGAGGGCTCCTTGATTTAGTTCAACTGAGAAGTGAGCTGACCTTTTAAGGAAGACAGAGGGAGATGTAGGTGGGGTGGGGCTATATGTTGATGAGGGGTTGTAGTTCAAAGAGCAGAGATGAGGTAATATTGATAAGGGGAGATAGGTCAAAGAATTAATCCTTTCAGGTGAAGGTAGAGTTCCATGCTTTTGTTGATAGAGTCTTGTTTTGTGTCTGGGACAAGGATTTACTGAATTCTTTACAGGGAGTAAAGTATTTACTAAAAGTTCATTGACCATGTCTCATAGCTTGGACAATGGGATGGGGTAGAGGTGGAGAGAGATACAGGATCAGTATAGAGAGTATAGATTAATAATTATAAAGCATGTTTTTTCTGTCCAGTATTTCCCCTTCTCTCTCTCCTCTCCTCTCCTCCCCTCCCCTCCCCTCCCCTCCCCTCTCTCTCTTTCTTCTTTCCTCCATTCTGTCAGAAATCCTGAGGGTCTTGACTAGGTAAAAGTGGCTATTCTTTGTCTCATTTCTTTCTTGCCAAATCTTAGTCACTAAATGGGTGTTGCCTCAGTCAAACTGAAACCTGTTAAAGACCTAAGATTATAAAGGCCAAAGTCTCCAATTGTACTAGGGTCATCTCCTTATCCTGAGCCATGTCTGGCCACTGAATCTTCTGGAGAAGAAAGTGAGGCTGGTGACTTTGTACAGCACCTCCACTCACTTAATCAGTTTGCTTGCATTCAGTACATCACCTCACTGATGTCATGGTTTTCTTTGCAAACAGAGAACAAAGCAGCAACAATAAAATCCCACTTTATACATAAAGTCTTTCCAAGCACTCACAAATTCAGTGCTGTATATTTATCCTGTATCTGTCTTGCTTTGTATATTTGTTGGCATGTTGCTCCCGACTAGATAATAGGTTCCTTGAGGACAGGATTTGGTTTTCCCTTCTTTTTTGGTATCCCAACTGTGAGCATAGTTCCTGAAACATAGCAGGTACTTGAGAAATGTTTAACAACTGTTTGATTGATGGAAGAATGTCAATGAATAGAAAATAGGGGAAAGCCTATTATCTAAAAAATTTGATCCTTATCAGAGAACTCTTTCCTCCCTAAAGACAATATAAATAGCAAGCAGCAACAGGGCAAGTGAACAGACCTAAGAGGGAAGGCAATTTTGTTTGTTTGGGCATAGGCAACAAAGCCATTTTCCATGGTTAAGAACAGTTTATTCCATTTTGTTACATTGATAGCTGCCATATAGGAGACATATAACCTTCAAGTCTACTTAACTTTGATATATTATCAATCATATAACCTTGTAAGACTAAATTTTGTCTTATTTTAAACTTTTTCCTTTTATAACTTAGCCACTCCTACCATTTCTCTCACCAAAGAAGTTGATAGAAATTCCCAATACTATTTAATCATCAGTTATTATGGAACACCCAAAGTGCTCTCAATGTTACTCATTTCTAATACTAAAGCTCTCATTCAAGCTTAACAACTCCTATGCCTCCTCTATTGGTACCAACAAAAGTTCAATTTTTGGTGATAAGTGGCATTGAAGAGAGCTATCTACTGATCATCACCAACCACCCCCCCCCCCCACTAGATACTGTCTCCTGCTCAGGAGACTCAGTATTTCCTTATGTTTGTAATGGTTCTGGCCCATTCTCCAAAACCTAGGCTGTTACAGCTGTCTGCATTCTAGGGTACCCAGAATGTCAGGAAGAGTGTTTTCTTTAATTTACTGTCTTCAACTTGAGCTCCTACCTGCTATTAAGCACCTATGAAATGTGAAAAAACAAACAAATAAATAAAGTCAAAGGATTAGACACATTCTTCAAACCTTACAACCACTCAAACCTTTCCAGGGTGGGAATTATGAGCAAGCAATAAAACAATTTCACTTACTCTGTGTTCTTAGAAACCAATAATCAAAGCAAGTCAAAAACTCAATGAATTAACAGAACCAGATCTAACCCCTAAAATGCTCATTTAGCACTCCTTCCCCAGCAAGGTACTACACTGCTGAGTGAAGAAGATGAAGAAGATGACCTCAGGCTTCTAACAGATTTACTCTCCCTCTACTCCTTGCTTTGTGTTAAACCAAAAAGCTGAAGCTTTCTCTGACTGGACTTCAGTGGATAGGTGATCCATGCAACAATACTCAGCCAGAGAAGTAAACCATAAAAGTTACTGGTAGAAGACATTAAATATGTGTGGCATGATATCCAAGCCTAAGAAAAGTCTGCTCAGAAGTCACTTGATGAAGATACGAAGGTTGGTGTAAGATGGGATCCCCGCATGGCAGAAAGATGAGACTGGTCTGTGGGGCCAAGCAATAGGGAAATTGCAATCAAAAAGGAAGGAATCAAAAAATTAACAATAGAGGAATATAAAGAATAAACAGTGAAACTATCAAAGATCTAAGTTAAGCAGATAAATCAATAGAGGAAATATTAATAAGAGAAAGTAATATGACTTTCAGATAAACTAAATGAGGCCAGACATTTATAAATAAATATCACAAGATGCAATTAATCAGTACCTGAAGTGGTAGATGTTTTTCAAAAGAGCATAGAATCACTTCAGGATGAATTCAAATGATTTAACAGACAAATCAGAATTTTGAAAGGAGAATTTATGGCCCATGTTCCAGATATAAACAGTTGAATGTGATTAGATTGTGGGAAACCTTAGTAAAAAAAAAAAAAAAGCAAAAAGCATAACAATGAATTAAAGGTACAAATTCACAGACATGTAAGATAATCTGAAAGAAGAAAAGCAAAAAGCAATGATATTAAAGAAAAACATGATCTCAATATAAGCAATATATGTTTTTCTCAATACAAGAGTTATAGAGAAAACAATGATTATAGGTCTACAAGAAAAAATGGAAAGTCAAAAAATTCAAATCATAATTCAAGAAATGATACAAAATAATTACTGAGATTTCTGAAAAGCCTCAATCAAAACAATGTACAGATTGTCTTCAGAGAAAACAACTACCACCACAACAAAACCTGTGCTTTAAATTCTAAGGTATATAGCTTTGAAATTTAAATTCCAATGCCAAAGAATTTCATAAGCAGCAAAGAAAAAACCATCAGACAAAGTAAAGAAGTAACTGGTCTGAATGCAGAGAAACTGTAGGCAGGAATGGAATATGTCCTACAGAAAAATAGGAACTCAAGGTGTAAGCTAAGGTGATATATACCCTGAAAATCTGAACTCAGTCATTAATGAAAAAGATAGATATTCAAGTATTAAAAAAATCTTTCAAATTATTACCTGAAAAAAAACTAGACCTGAACAAATTATTTCCTTTGTAAACTACATAGACAACAGCATTTCTTGAAAAGTAAATAAATACAGCAATAAGAAAGACAGATAATGAAATAAATTGTCCCAGAGGGGAAAAATAGAGAATTTTTTTGTAAGGGGCCAACAATGACAACAGAGATCATTAAGTGTTTTAGTTTTTATTTTTCTCTAAAAATGCAACATGAGACAAAGGTAAAAGTAGAGAAGGAAGAAGTAGAGAAGCAGACCTCAAATTATGTATTGAACTTCACAAAAACATAACTCATAAAAACTTTACTATGGTTTTTTTTTTTATGTTGAGGGGTGGTTACTACTGTTACTCAGGTAGTTCAGTCCTATCTGATTCTTTATGACTTCACTTGGGGTTTTCTTGGCAGGTAATGGAGTGGTTTGCCATTTCCTTCTCCACTTCATTTTACAAATGAGAAACTGAGACAAACAGTATTAAGTGATTTGCTCTATGTCAGAGAGGTAGTAAGTTTCTGAGACTGGATTTGAACTCAGGTATTCCTGACTTCAGACACAGTTTTCTGTCCACTGGGCCATTGTCAGGTTTGGGAGAGGCAAAATTGAAAAATTTCAGGATACATAAAAAAAGAGAGGGGAGAAAGGAGATGGAAAGACTATAGTTATGCAACTATAGTTATAATTATATATCTATGTAACTATAGTTATGTTACAGATATATAACTATAATTATGTTATATTTATATAATTCTAATCAATGGTTAACAATGAAAGGGGAAGAACTCCAATAATGTTTCACTATGAAGATAGCCTAGAGAAGATTGGGTAAGGAGGCATTAGGAAGTGAATGAGGTGGGAAAATAGGTGTCAGTGAGCAAGTACTGCCTCAGATTTATTATATCTCTTAACATCAATTAGCTTTTGAAAAGGGATATTTATTTAAAGCTAAAGAAAGAATGAACATATAGACATTTACCCCCACCATCTCTTGGGAACACACTTTCTCCTATGCTAATCTGTATCTGGAGAGAAATAGACTCGTAACTTAGCTCTGTTCTTACAAAGCATGGTCCCACTAAATTCAAATATACCTGCCAAATGTATCCTTGCACACTTGTAGTATACTTGCCGGATGTATCTTTGTCTCAGCTTCTGCTGGTCTATGAATAGAATGTCACTCCCACAGGTTATCCCTAGTTGCTCATGCTATCAAGTGATACACTAGCTTTGGAACAGATACTCTGGTACACCAGGATGCTGCAGTAATGTCCTGACATGTTAAGCACACAATCTCCTTGGTCTAAAGGGGAAAAGAACAAACACTGAGAGTAAAGACCAAAGCCCATTTCTTAAAGTCACATGGTCTCAGAGGAGAGGCATGGTCAATCAATGTTAGTCAACATTGCATGGTCAATCAATAGGCACTGTGAGAGAACTAGAATCTACAACTGAAGTGGAGAGATATCAATTAAAACTAACTATGATCTACCTCCTGCTATGGCTATGCATCAATTAAAAAAAGTTTTCTCCCAATGATATGGTTATTATAATCAAATCTGTTACAAAATTCCTATGCATGGTCCAAGGTCTCTCCAGAACACTTCCCTTAAATGTCATCCCATGACTCTCCCCAAAATAGGATTCTCAGCTTTTCTGAATGGGGAAGTTGCTTCAGCCAAATGAGTTGACGATATCAGATTGAACCAGACCACATTCCATAATAATGACTATGTATCCAGCTTCACTCCTCAAAGATGAGCTACACTTCATAACTGAGGATCATCTGCTCATTACCCAAGATGAACTCAGGGGAATTAATATAAGATTAATATCCTCTCCTGCTGGCAGGAGGAAAAGAGTAAAAATCTGAGTATCTCCCATTTTAAAACTTGCTGATGTTTGATTTAAATTTTAAAGCCATTGGAAACATATTATATATATATATATATATATATATATATATATATATATATATATATATTACTCAGTGAAAAGTATAAAATATTTTTACTAAAAATACTACTTAGCTGGTTTCCATAACAGAAAAAAATTAGGAAAACTGAGTAAATCAAGAATGCATAGTGCTATCAACCTATGATTCATTGCATTTTTTTTCAGACACATCTTCTGTTCACTTAACTAGCTGTTTCACTCCCACTAACTTGGTGGAAATTATTCAAAGGGCTTAATAAAATATTGTGAAATTGCATAGAAATAATATACATATGTCTGTACCTTACTGGTTTAGATAGATGAAAAGCTGATCTTATTTATGGGGAATAAGTCTCTCCCCATCCTTACATTGCTATTTTCTAAAATAGAACTAATCTGAAATGTGATTTTCCTACCACATTAGACTAGTTGGATTCTACCTACAATAATCACTGCTGATCAGACCTGATTTGTTTCATTACCTTATTTAATAAAGGCTATGGTGAAGACTTTTGGGGTTTGCTATAGAGATCTCTATTTGAGCTAATGTGGACCAGGCTTTAAAGGCAAGAATGTCTGCTTTTTCTTAGTTTCTGGAAAAGCCTCCCCTTTGGTCCCACTGGAGATGCAGGCTCCATTTTAAATCCTTTGCTGCTGGGCTCAAGGGAATGTGCTTTCTTTTTCTCTGTATCCTAAGAAGTTCAGTACATCAGGGCTTGCCAGTCAGTCAGTTCAAGTTGCAGCATGGTCAGGGAAAAGATAGTTAATATTCTCATTGAGCAAACTGAAAAAATGGTTTGAAGCAGTGTGTGAAAAATACTGGCTTCTTGGAAATTAACGCACTTTTTAGGACCCGCTTTTACAGATGAAAGCTTTGTCATGTGGTCTTTTCTTAGAATCTCTGATTTCCTTAAAAACAGTTCATGATACATTCTACATGCTTTCCTTCTCTCCCAGTTTTTAGTGCTCTCTCCCACAAAATAGCTTTTATTAATTGTGTATATATATTTCACACTTATAACTGCACATTCCTTCTCCTGGGAAGTAATATAGACCACTTGAAGAGAGAGACCATTTGTTTTTTTTTCATGACCCTAGTATCAGCACAATACATAGTATAGAGTAGGTTCTTAAATTCTTTTTTGATTAACATTTATTTCTCTTGAAAAGCTCTGTAAACAGTTGGCTGTATTCATTATGAAGGACCCAAAGATGGTCAAGATCAAAGTAGGTAGAGAAGCAAACAATTTCAATATTTTTTAAGAAATCCAACCATAATCTTAAACAGCAGATTACTGCCTTAATGTAATGCTTTTTTAATGTGACCATTTGAGTTGTACATATCCCAACACAGCTTTCATTTATTTTTAAGAGGAGAAATACACACACACACACACACACACACACACACACATCCTTGTAACCCAGACATTAAAACTCATTATATGGTATCGAATACATAATGTTTCTTGGAATCCAGATGTCATCTAAGTTGTTTCTTAATTAGTTAACAGTCTACCCTTGAATTCAATGACAATTCGAGGTATCAACAGGGAGCAAGGGACAGATCTGAACTCCCTCTGTTACTTTAAAGGTGATTTTTATATTCTCAGCAACCTTCATATCTAAGGGCAAAATTCTGCCATAATTCATGCATTGATAGCAATGGCCATTTGAAGTGCAGGTTAATGATAAGCACCTCATTGATATGGTTTAAAGGAAAACTCTTGAATAACAAATAAAACAGTATATACCAAACTGTGTCAGAAATTATGACCTATGGGAAAACAAGGACAAGATTCTGCTCACATACTCAGCTTCTGGGGATCAAGGTCATTTCCAGATCTGGTCTGGGCAAAACATCCAGAGCACTAATTGCTGCTCTAAAAATTCCGGTTCTAGCCAGATACCATGAGCTAGGTAAAAATCAATGGATTCAGCTACCCTTCTATTTGATAATCCTATACCACTCTTACTACATTCTTTTTCTCTTGTTTATCATCAGAGCCTAGGTTTTAAGCAACTGTTACCTTTTTTATTTGCTTCTCCTTCACTACACTGTAGAATTAATCTGTACCTCTTCTAGGATATATGCATATATATATATATATATATATATATATATATATATATATATATATGTGTGTATATATATATATATATATATATATATATATATGCATGCACATATACATGTCTTTATGCTTAAAGTGCTATGTATCAAAAGTTAAACTTGGATCCAGAAAGATGTGAGTTCAAGTGTAGTTTTTGACATATATTGGCTTTGTGACACTGAAAAAAACCACTTTATTTCTCTATGTTCTAAAAAGGTGCCAATCTACCTTAACAAAGGGAACTTCCTTATCTATGAGTTCCTTATAACAAAAAACTCACAGGTCTGGTCCCTATCTCTATTATGCATATCTTAATATATTTTAGTTTTATATCACAGTCATATAAAGTAGTAACATAAAAAGACTCCTTTCTTCCCTTTTCCTAATAAAGAAAAACAATTAAGCAGAAACATATAATACATGGGCTACATCTGACAATGTTCTATCATAATAGCCTGCTGCTTCTGTAATGAAGATAAAAAATACAAAGGAAAAAGAGAGAATAGACATTTTATAATGCCTACTATGCTCCAGACCCTGTGCTAACTACTTTTTTACAAATATCATCTCATATGATCCTTATAACAACCCTGCGAAGTGTAGATAATTTGGAGGAACCTGAGGTAGGTAGAGTAACATGCTCAAGGAATTGGTATCAAGGATTAGATTTGAACTCAAGTCTTCCTAATTCCAGATCTAGTGCTCTATCTGTCATTGCCTCTATACATGATACATTAGGAATTCATCAAATAAGTAGTGTCAAATTGAAATAGAAATGAGACTAAAAGCCACATATTATGGAAAATCTGAGGAAATAGGTCTCAGAAGTTCATTTAGACCTTTGCTTTAGGTCTTTGATTCTGTAATTTAGAATATTACAAAGGAACATAAAGAATCAGAAGAAAGATTTTTTAAAAAAATTTAATAAACTCCGCCTTCAATCTTCCTGAAACCTTTCTAATTCTCTTCTTTGGTCCTGGGTCCTTGCCAGAATACCACAACTTCCTATAACTGATCATTTGTCTCCCATTCACAAAATTACTTTTTTTTTCCTAAACAGTTTTTGATTATCTTTGTATATCCAATGCTTCTTGTCTTGGGGCTGATTTTGTTGATTTATTAACATCAATAACAAAAATAAAATAAAATTTTCATCAAGTCTTAGACAATTAAGAATGGCTACCATTGCTAGGTTCTACCTTGACATTAGGTACATAAAGATGGGAACTAGTTAACCAAGCTATCACCCTCTCCTTTTCCCTTGGAGGACCACTATTTGAGAAAAAGTACAAATTTAAATGTAGTCTTGGATCCCTCCCCATCTTATTCACACAGATTGCTTGAAAATTTTTACAAAGACTAGGAACTTTCTCACCTCTACAAGGAAGGTTTATGTAATGACTTCTAAGGCCTCTTCACTTTCTATACCTATTATTCTGTGGTTTGATAACATCACATATCAAGTAACCAGTTTCTTAGTATAATCTGGGACTTATATTGCTATATTGACCTAAGAATTTATGAGGATGTGTCATGAATTATAGACTCAATGGATATTAAAGGGACCTAAGAAAATATCTAGACCAAGAAATGGCAAGGAAATCAAAACCTTAAGTGTTTAAATGATTTGCCAAATCAAAACCTAAAGTGTTTAAATTATTTGCCAGAACCTTGAAAAATCATTTAGTTAGCAGTCATCTGTGCCTAAATTATTCTTAGTAAATCAGTAATGAAATATTCTAGTCTCTCTGTTTCAAAAAAATAAGACAAAAAATAATAAATGGCTTTCAAGGCCATGCAAAAATTATTAGGGAAACTTGAGCTTGCTCCAAGGTCCAGCATTTATGATGCAGTTTATATATTACAAATCACATAACTAGAGTTAGAAGGAAACTTTTGAGATATTTACTCCAACTTCCATATTTTACAGATGAGTAACTTAAGACCTGGAAAAGATAAGTGAGTTACCTATGGTCACATAGAATCATGATTTCTTCATCAATTAGGCTGCAAAGAAAAAAAATACTTGTAATTCTGTGTATGGGTTCAAATACACATATTTATATATTTTAACTCAGTTGGGAATATTGACTTGAAATAAAAGGAAGGTGAAAAGAAAGGTCCAGCTAAACTGAATAATTAGGACAACAGAAATAAAATAAGAAATTTAATAATTGAACTGTCTTCTGTTAAAAAAAAAAGACTTGGGACAAGTAGAAAAAACAGTAAATGGACCATATAGAATTCAAATAAGACATAAAAATGAAATTGCATGTAAAATTGAAAAATGCAAATGGATTTATATTTTAAAATATTTAACTTTCAGAAAAGGAAAACCTCTGATTCTTTTTGCTTGCATTTAAGTCTCCTAATCCAGTTTATAAATCATCATTTCACCAGGAATCAAATAAACTGTGATGTTCCTACCACTGTCCCTAGTGGGAGATGTGTCTGTGTTGGGGGTGGGGGGAGGTAGAAGGAATGCTTCATAAAGAAACTGAGGCTTGTACATATCATCAAGCATCTTTAAACAATTATTATCTCTTCAATAGGAAAGCCAATATTAAAAATTCCTTCAATTTTTCTTGGGGGGGAGGGGGGAACTATTCATTTAAAAAAATAAAAGGAAAATGTAATTCCAGAGGAAATGATTTTGTCTGTGCTAAGTGCTTCTTCAGCTAAGAACTCAACTTCTGAGTGAAAGCAGTATAACACATGGTATGCTTGCATGGATTTGTTGATGAGAAGGTGGCTGCCCTTGAGATTGGAAAACACAGCTCTAGCAGCCCTGGACTACTCTGACCATATTCACTTTGCTTCCACATGAGCAGACAATGACAGCTAGGGACTTAAGGGGAGGGGATGAATCAAAGTTCCCCTTACTCTGTGTGTGTGTGTCTCTCTCTCTGCTCCAATTTCTGTCAGCCTTGTGAGATGACATGAAGTAGGGGATCAATCCAAGAGACATAAGATAAAATTGAAAACATGGAATAGGCCCTCTATCTAACTTGCTTGTGCTCAATGTCTCATTCTTCTCCTAATTTCCTGTTTTTCTCTTAATACCATTTATTCACTTCTCTGTCTCCCTCCCTTTTGTCTGCCTGCATGTCTCTCTTCCTCCCTCATTCCCTTTCATCTTCTTTTTTTCTCATAATTCATTTTATTTATTTTCCTTCCTCCTTTTCTCTTCCTTCCCCTCCTCAAATTTCTTCTTCCAGTGTCTCATTCATTTTCTCCCTCCTCATTTTTCTTCTCTTTCTCTTTTTCAATGCCTATTATTTATTCACCATTCCTCCTTTATCTCTTCTTCCTTCATTCCCTTCTTTTTTCTCAATATTTTGTTTTCTCCTCCTTTTTCTCCTTCACTTCTCTATCTCAAAGTGCCCTCTTCATCATTTTTCCCTCTCTTACTCTATCCATTCCCTTTCACCTATCCTTTTCCATGTTCCTTAAACATTTCCTATCCATTTTCTTCCTCCTATCCTTCATTTCTCTCTTGGCTTTCTCAGTCTCTCTTTTTCCTCTGAATTTCTCTCTCCCTCTTTTTCTCAATTCCTCTTTATAATACTCTTTCCCCCGCCCCTTCCTCTCTCCTTCCTTTACTATTCCTTTCTCTTCCTTTTTATCAGAGAAATATAGTCATATTTGTAGGTTGATCTTACACCTTTTCTTCCTCTCCTGGGTAGGAAAGTACTCACTACTCTAAACTTCACTCTAGGTCAGAACCCAGACACACTGCTCTCAGTGAATTATGCATGGTGATTTAAAGATGATATTAGATTATGTGCACCAATATCACTGTACATATTAGATCACTCAAAATATGAATACCTATGGGAAAAAATGGCGGCAAAGTCACAGCTTGGGCACATTATTGAAAATAAAGCTTATTGAAGTAGCTGAACTAATAGGTCCATGCACCAAAGTTTATGAGTACAAGTCAGCTGTCGCTGGGTTGGCTAAGGGAGATATAATATTCTAGTCATTTCTCCAGTGAAAGGAAAATTAGCCTACTGTCTCACTTAATTGATATTCCAAAACCGAATCAAGTACTCCTGATTGCTGACCAGCTCACACGTTCACCATATGGCTCCAGATTTCTAAGCTCAGAAATATGAATCTCTGCATCACTAACTTGGTTTGAGGACAGCCAAACCTCAGCTAGAGTTGTCCTAGACTGTGTTCTCATAAAGAACAAGGAAAATGTAAGGGATAGAAAGATGCACATTTTAGGTTTTTTTCTGCAAAACTTTGTGTTTTCTATGTGTTTCATTTAGTGATCTTCCCAAGAATGCAAACAGATTTCCCTGCATGTATGCCATTGGTTAATTTTACTAATTCCATATAATAAAATAATTTCATTTTTCTATTATTCTTCTTCAAGTATGAAATATTATAGAATTTTATCTTTCACACTTGTCTATATTAAATGCACTTCCCATTTCTATATCTTTTCATAGGTTTGCTCTCATTCCTAAAGGCATTCCCTCAAAACCACTGACTCTTAGATTCCTTGGCTTAGTTGAAGTGTCATCTCATGATAAGGGCTTTTCTGGTTTTCTGAAATATTAGAACCTTTCCCTTCCTTTATTATTTTATACTTAATATAAGCTTCCCCTGCCACCCTCAGTCACATATAAGTTCCTTGAGGTTAGGACCTGTTTTATCTCTGTGTCCTGAATGTCTAGCATACTAACTGAAACTCAGTATTTTTATGATGCTCATCCTTCCTTCTTGAAAAAGGTCATGACAGACATCATGGAAGTGATGTCATGACAAGTACATAAATTGGATTTGAGTGAAGGGGTGCTGTCCTAAGTCACCAGCCTTACTTTCTCCTCCAGAGTCATCTGGGTTTAGTGGCCAGATATGGATCAGGGTAACTAGAGATGGTCCTGTAAGTGAGGCAATTGTGGTTAAGTGGGTTGCCCAGAGTCCCACAATTAGTAGGTGTCAAATGTTGAAGGTCAAATTTGAACTCAGGTCTTCCTGACTCCAAGGCTGGTGCTCTATCCACTGCACCACCTAACTGCCCAAGTAATTATATAAATGTTCATTTGAATTTGAAAATGTTTATTGAAAGTTATGTAATAGACAATTTGGAGCTATCTGTGAGGGAGAATACCATCTGTATCCAGAGAAAGAATTGTGGAGTTTGAACAAAGACCAAATTACCATTATTTTTAAAAAACTCAGTATCTTATTATGTAATTTTGCTGTCTATTATACTTCATTTTTTTCCTTAAGGATATGATTTCTCTCTCATCACATTCAACTTAGATCAATGTATACCATGGAAGCAATTGGGGGGAGGGAAGTAAGATTGGGAGGGGGGAAATTGTAAAACTCAAAATAAATGAAAAAAAGAAAATTATGCAATAAATGAAAGTTATTCTTTTGTAATTTGTAACTTTAGAGATTTTCTATGGTCACAGAAAAGTTATTTGTCCATGGTCATACCATTTTTATATATGAGTCAAAGGCAAGACTTGAATACAGGTTTTCCTGTGTTGGAAGAAATGCTCTCTAATCACCACACTATTCTATTTCTCTTATCTTAATAAACATTATGCATGTCTTGCAATCAATAATTAATATTTTATTTTATCTTTAGGAAAAAATACAATTCAAATTCATATAATCTGTAAATCACATTTACAAAACTTTTCTTTCAATAATTCTGAATATATTAACACCATTTTACAAATGAAGAAAATGAGACTTAGAGAGGTTAGTGATCTACTTGCCCTTGGAAACCTGATCAGCAAATGGTTAAATTCAGATATTGTTAACTACAAGTCCACATCTCAGAAGTTCATAGCTTTAATAGAGTAGGAACTATTAAGTGTTAAGCCCTTACTTTGGAGACTGAGATCCTAAGAGAAAACATTATTTGTCCTGATTAATCAAAAACCTCTGACATGGTCAGAGAAGATTGGCCTCAATTTAGAGATCTTTCTCTTTTATTTTGGAATTTTTTCCTATAAGAAACTTTAAGGAATTAAAAACTGATGAGCACTATTTATTGCTATAATTACATTGCAAAGCAATGAACAATGTGATTTCTTTGGTTTCATTTGAATAGATAATGCTATTATAGAACCTAAAATATAATTTGGAATAATACACAAAAATTGCAAGTGATTAATTCAAGATCACGGGATCATTGATTTTCAGTTGTAAGAGGTCTTAGATTTCATCTGGTCCAGAGGCAGAGCCATACTGTAAAGAACAAAGGAGCTGGTATCAGAGAGCCTAGGTTCACATCCCAAATTTAACCCCTTCCCACTTTTATGACTTAAAACCTCAGTTCCCTATGTCTAAAATAAGCACAAATGATTAGATGATCTCTAGTTTCTTTCCTCAATTAATCTTATGAGCCTATGAGCCTTGAACTGGAGTCAAGTAATTATCTGGATTCAGTCATTTACTGAGTTGCCAAGAGAAACTTCAGTTAATCTCAGTTTCTTTGTTGGTTTGTTTCTATTCAACATATGAGAAATGCTATGGCATGATGAACAGAAAGCCATTCTTGCAATCAGGAAAACCTAGATTCAAACTCTGCCTCTGACCGACTGTCTGTGTGGCTATAGGCAAGTCACAACCTCAATGTGCTGGGAATAATACTCTAAGAGAGTAAGTACAGAAATCAAATCAATGCAGCTTTTGAATCTGATGAAGTTGTGACAGTCAGTTGCCTTATGGGTCAACCCACAATCCCTGTAACTCTCCAGACCAAAATACCCTGCTGGGACCACCATAACTCTATATTGATGGCAGAAGCTTTCTCATTTTTGTGTTTCTAATACTTAGCAGAATTCCTGAAATATACAGTAAACAATTAATAAATGTTTGTTTCAATCATTCATTTGCTGTTACAGGTGTGAAATCATACATCTACGTCAAAAAGAAAGAAAGAGGGAAAAAAATGAAAAATATTTAAAGACAGTTCATCAAAGAGAAAAAATAGGGGGGCATGGAGCCAAGATAGCAACAGGAAAGGGCCATCTCTTAGGTGCTCTCTCTCAAAACTTATAAATTAAGGACTCTAAATATTTGAGAGACAGAATCCACAGAGGGATCCAGTGAGGCAGTTCTCCAATCCAAGGTAACTTGGAAAAGAGTGGAAAGGCTTGACTCCCCAGGGTTAGAGGGGTAGTCCACCAGAGAAAAGGAACATCAGCCTCTTGGAGGCAGCCCCAGGGTGCTGGGAGCCTCAGCTCACAGCAGGGTGGGCAGTTTCTTGACCTACACCCCAGGGAACATCAGGCACAACTTGGAGGATCAGCAGAGGTACCTCTGCCAGAGCGAGCACATGAAGCCCAGCCCTCAGAGCACACAGCAAGCAGCAAGACCATGGCAGCTCAGATCCAGGAACAGGAAGCAGGATCCAGTAAGCAGGAACCCCCAGGGTGTGAGTGCTGAAACTAGGGAGGGGAGTGGAGAGAGACTGCTAAGCTCTGTCCTCTGTCCCTGGAACAGGACTGTGAGGCTCAGACCACATTTCAATCCTGATCACAGTCTAGGCCCCCCATAGAACAGCAGGGTCCCCCCCAGCCCTGTGGCAGAGAGGTGTGCTTACAGTCATTCACAGACCAAGAGGAAAGACAGAGCCTCATACTGAGATCCTTGTGTGTGTGTGAGTGGGGGGGGGTGTCCCAATAATACTCAGAAGCTCAGGAAGCACCCCAAAACAAGGCACAGGCTGGAGAAATGAGTAAGCAGAGAAAAAAGAGGAACACCATTGAGAAATACTTTGCCTGTGATACCAAGAAGGATCAAAACACTCAATCAAGTTCCTGCATCTAAAGACTCCAAGAAAAACTGAAATTGGGCTCAGGCCATGACAAAGCTCAAAAAAGACTTTGAAAATCAAGTGAGGGAGATAGAAGAAAAACTGGGAAAAGACATGAGAGAGATGCAGGAAAAACATGAAAATGAAGTCAGCAGCTTAGTCAAGGAGATCCAAGAAAATGCTGAAGAAAATAGCATGCTAAAAACCAGCTTAGGTCAAATGGATAAAAAAGTTCAAAAAGTTATTGAGGAGAAGAATGCTTTAAAAAGCAGAATTGGCCAGATGGAAAAAAAGATAAGAAAGCTCTCTGAGGAAAACAAATCCTTCAGATGTACAATGGAACTGAGGGAGGCTGCTGATTTTACAAGAAATCAGGACACAATACTTCAAAACCAAAAGAATGAAAAATTAGAATAAATGTGAAACATCTCAAGAAAAAAATCAACTGATATGGAAAACAGATTTAGGAAAGATAATTTAAAAATTATTGGAATACCTGAAAGTCATGATCAGGAAAAGAGCCTTGACATCATCTTCAAAGAATTACTACAGGAAAATTGCCCGATATCCTAGAAGCAGAGGGCAAAATAGAAATTTAGAGAATCCACTGATCTCGCTGAGAAAGAGATCCAAAACAAACAACCCCCAGGAATATTATAGCCAAGTTCCAGAACTCCCAAGTCAAAGAGAAAATATTACAAGCAGCCAGAAGGACACAATTCATATATTGGGGAGCTTCAGTCAGGATCACATAGGACTTAGCAGCAACTACATTAAAAGCTCACAGGGCTTGGAATATAATATTCTGGAAGGCAAAAGAGCTTAGAATGCAACCAAGAATCAACTACTCAGCAAAACTGAATGTCATCTTCCAGGGAAAAAGATGGACTTTCAGTGAACCAGGGGAATTTCAAATGTTCCTGTTAGAATGGCCTGAACAGAAGGTTTTATCTTCAAATACAGGACTTGGGTGAAGCATAGAGAGTGGAGAAGGGGAAATATGAGGGACTTAATTATTATGAACTACATGTATTCCTGCATAGAAAAATGATACTGATAATACTCATATGAACCTTCTCAATTAATAGAGCAGGGAGAAGGAGCTTTTATAGATGAAGCAAAGGAGAGACCTGAATTTGAAGATATAATGTGGTGGAAAAATGGAGTCAATGGCTAAAAGGGAAATGTAATGGGAGAAAGAAAAAGGAGAGGTGGAAGAGGCTAAGATATTTCATATAATAAGATTTTTTTTTATTACAATGAGCTATTGTAATGATATGGAAGGGGAAAGGCAAGGGGAATGAGGGCATCTTCACTCTCATCAGAGGTGGCTAGGAGAGGAAACAGCATATATATTCAGACATTTGGAGTAAGAAAGAAAGAAGGGGGATGGGGGCAGGGGGGGGGCATGCGAGTGATGGAGGAGAGGATGGACCATGGCGGGAGAGTGGTCAGATATAACACATTTTCTTTTTTACTTCTTGCAAGGGGCTAGGATTGAATGGCCTGTTCAGGACCATAGGGCTGGGTGGATGCTGGGCCTAAGGGATGGTATGTGGGCTCGGGGCCTCTTGGCCCCAGGGCCAGTGATCTGTCTGCTGTGCCACTCAGCTACCCTACAACAGAGAGAGAAATATGGAAGTAACTTTTGTGATGGACTTATCATAAAGAATGTGATCCACCCATGACAGAGCTGATGGTGTTGGAACACAGACTGAAGCACATTTTTTATTATTATCATTATTTGGGGAGGGTGTTGCAGGGCAAATGGGGCTGGGTGGCCTGCCTGGGGCTGCACAGCTGGGTGATTGTTGGCTATCTGAGGCCAGATTTGGACCCGGGCGCTCCTGGCTCAAGGAACAGTGCTCTGTCCCACCACCTGGCCACCTCTACTATTATTATTACTATTTTATTTTATTTTGGGTCCTTTTTTTTTGTTTTTTTGCAGGGCAGTGGAGTTGGGGTGGCTTGCACAGGGTCACACAGCTGGGTGATTGTTGGGTGTCTGGGGCCAGATTTGGGCTTGAGTGCTCCTGTCTCCAGGGCTGGTGCTCCATCCACTGCGCCACCTGGTCATACCTACTATTATTATTATTTTTTAATTTTAATTTTAATTTTTTCTCTCCCCTTTACTTTATCGCTCATGCGGGTCTATGTTTTTTGGGGGGAGGGGGTATTATGTTTACTCATAAACAAGAATATTTTAGTAATGTATAAAAAAAGCATTTGTACAAAATAAGAAAAAATAAATAAATTAATAAATTAATAAATCAATAAAGGAGAAAAAAAGAGGAAAAATATTTCAGACTCATCTATACTGAAGGAAGCAGAGGTAAAGAGCTTCTGAAGTTGATACCAGGAAGTTCTGGACAGTTAATAGCCTGAAAAATGACAGGTATACAAGTGTATTTAAGCTGGAAAGAGAAGAGGCATGTTCTCTTTTCAACCTTAACACTATGTTTAAAAAAAAAATTCCAAGCTTGCACACAGTAATTAGGAGTCTTGGGTTGTGTTTACATGGTTAGCAAGTGTAAAATATGGTGACCTGCTGAGGATGTTGCAAACAGCTAAGTTATGATGATGGATCTTGGTGAGAGTGTCTATAAGTTTCCCAGATTTCTGCTGGGAATACTTCAAAAGTAAAGAATGTTGTTTTTCCCTTGGGGGTTATAACACCTCTTTGACTTAATCAGCTTTCCTTTTGTGCTCCAGGAGGAATTTCTCTAGTTTTATATATTTAGAGAAATCCATAATATTATTAGTTCATGCAAGTAGAAAAGAAAATCACCCTGTGCCTCTTGGGAAACATTTGGTGAATGAAGCACACAATTTCCAAACAAAATCTGGTTTGTTAACAATCTAAAAATGGGGAACCCAAATTTCAGAACAAAGAACGCCTTCATTTAACCTAATTGTAAACCAGAAGTGAAGGACTGCCCACAAACATTTCATAGTCTATTCCAGTCTTTCTGATTCAGGTATTTCCAGGAGGTCTTGGAAAGCAAGATTGCCTAAGCTTTTTTTGCTATTTGCAAAGAAAACTTCTTTTTCATATTAAAAACCATAAAGATCTCTCAACATGAGGGTGTCCCCTGCACATAAAGTTGATTGAGAATGATTTGGAATAAGTTTAGTGAAATGTTTCAGGAAATACAAATTTATTCATTTAATTTGCAGTCACACACTGTCCTAGCAAATCATGAACTTCTTGCATGATGAGATGGAGGATATGAGCCAGGCTCCATTATTTTATACAGTACCATTTGAACTGAGCTATCACTTACTGGATGTTTGCTCTGTGTCTTAAGGAAATAAAGCCAAGGAATGAGTAATGCTTTATTACTACCATAGCCTACTCAAAAGCAAATAGTATTCGGAGCCATGGAGAGAAAAATCTTACAAAGTCTATGTGAAGGAAGGAGAAAGGAAAGGAGAATGTTTTTTCCAGAATTTCACCATTCAGAGAGAAAACAGAAAGCAAATCAAAAGGAAAATGTCACCAGTGCTTTAGACTAAATTTTCCTTTTCTGCTTATCACTGAAGCAATTGATAGATAATTGTGGTCTTTCAGAAATAGATTAGTGACAATTGGATAGCTCTTTCCTTCTTAGTATAGATTTTGTCCAATTTCCAAAAGGTAAAGTTGCAAATATTTATTAATAAATCAGTTGTTTGGAAATAAAAAAATATATTTCCCACAAGGAAAAAACAACATTATGTCATAGTTGTAAAGGTTATTAAGTTCATAAGGTCCACAACATTTATGTGATGCATGGGGGGGGGGCGAAGGAGAAGAAACAGTAATAATAATAGGAAGAAGAAAGGAAGAGAAGAAGAGGAAGAGGAAGAAAAAAGGAGAAGGAAGAAGAAGAGGAAGAACAAAAGGGGGAGGAGGAAAATAAAGAGCAACAATAGCATGGTATATAAGCAGAATATAAGTATCAAAATGACTTGAATTCAAGTCCTATCTTTGACACATAATGGCTGCATGACAAGGGCAAATCATTTAATATCTCACTAGCCAGCTGACAACTTTCTATCCTGTAAATTATAAAAGAGTTGATTATTACCATAAGTAGAAAGCAATTCCATATCAGGAACTGAGAATAGTAAAAAAGTAACATATCTGGCATCCTCCTCCTTCTTCTGCTCCCAGTTGTAGGGCATTTTATACTAAACCTTGAAAGGTTTTATCATTCCATTTTAGAGATTTAAAAAACTCATTATAATAATATGAAGCTAACTGCCATCTGATAGTCAGTGAAGAAGGGGATCATCTGATATAGGAGAAGGAAATTATTATTTTTATTGATCTTCAAGTACTGTGACACAATGGAAAAAAAAGCACTGATGTGGAGACAAAGTGGCTTAACAGACATGTAACCAATGTTGTACTTGAACTAGCTCATACTGGCTAAAGAGAGCAGATTGTTAAATTTTTAGTGTGTGCATTTGTACTTGGCAAATAAAACAAATCAGGTCTCAATTTATTGTCTGTTGATTATGCAAACATAAAAAGATTTTATTTTTATTTTACTTTTTAGGTTTTTTGTAAGGCAATGGTGTTAAGTGGCTTGCTCAAAGCCACACAGCTAGGTTAATTATTATTGTGTCTGAGGATGGATTTGAACTCAGGTACTTCTGACTCCAGGGCCGGTGCTCTATCCACTGCGCCACCTAGCTGCCCTGAAACATAAAAAGTTGAGATAAAATATTAATAATACATATTAACTTAAAAGTGTGTGACTATACATTTGCCCCTCTCCCCACATCAGAAATGGTTATTAAACACTTACCAGCACATAACTGTACATAACCCAAGAAAAATCGCTTATCTCCTTGCACATCAATTTTCTCATAAAGGAGGTAGTTTGATTTAATTAACCACATGAGATCTTTCCCAAAATATAAATTTTGATTTTTTGAACAAAGCAAAATTTCAAAATTTTCCAATTGTCCTTCCTCTTGTGGTACCTCTTCTACATTTTGGTGTCCATCTCTAAGATTCCAGGATCCCACAAGCAGTAACAGGTACTGAATGCAGCATGCTGTCTACATTAATCTAACCTAACTCCATTCATCAAAATTTACTACTTTATCCCAGCCAGAGAACAGAAGAAATAATCTTTTTCCTGGAAAACTTTTATCAGCTAACTGACAAAAAATAACTCCACAGTAATGTGAAAATTACTGACTATGTAGTCTTTTTAATGCTTTTTCTTCCTATGTAATTTTAAAGGGGGATTTTTATTAACCCAAAAGAATATCAAAACTTTTAGGTAATATGAAAAATAAACATTCCAGTAACATCAAAAAGAAATTCATTTTAAGTCATTTCAATCAAAAATCTTCAGAACTCTCTATATGTTTATGGGATACATTTAAAACTCCTATATTTCATTTAAGACACTTTCCAGTTTCTCACCACCTCATCTTTCTAGCCTTATCTCATACAATGCTATAGAGCTTACTTTATTTTTAAGGCTTTTGCAAGGCAAATGGCATTAAGTGACTTCCCCAAGGGCACATAGCTAGGTAATTATTAAGTGTCTGAGACTGGATTTGAACTCAGGTACTCCTGACTCCAGGGCCAGTGCTCTATCCACTGCAACACCTAGGTGCCCTTAGGGCTTAGTCTTTTTTTTTTTAGGTTTTTGCAAGGCAATTGGGGTTAGGTGACTTGCCCAAGATCACACAGCTATGTAATTATTAAGTGTCTGAGGCTGGATTTGAATTCAAGTACTCCTGACTCCAGGACAGATGCTCTATCCACTGCACCACCTAGCTGCCCCTAGGGCTTACTTTTTGATCATATTTTTTTCCATTTAATAGAAAAATTGGCAAATCCCCCTCTTTGCCTGTTGATTCGAAATCTAACTTTTAAAACCTAAATCATATATTGCCTCAATGAAGCAATGAAGCCTTCTCTGACTCTTTGGGTGAGTATCAATCTTTTCCTTATTGAATCTTGCAAAATTTTTACTTGTATTTCTCTTATGATCTTATCATGAATTATGTTATAATATATAATACATGTATGTATAAATATAGAGTATGTATGTATATAAATAGATATTTATTCAATCATTTTTTAGTTCAATCTGACTTTATTTTGGGAGTTTTCTTGGCAAAGATGCTAAAGTGGTTTCCTTCTCCACCTCATTTTACAGATGAGGCAAACAGGGTTATGTCATTTGCCTCACGGTTCATATGTGTCTGAGGCTAGATTTGACCACAGGAAAATAAGTCTTCCTGACTCTGGTTTAAACACTCAGTTCACTTTGTCAAATAAATACCCCATATACATACACACATACATATGTATACACATATACATGCATACCCACATACATGTACATATAAATATTTAGACATGTACAAAATAAATAACTACTGGATTAAGTAAAGTACACAATTTCAGAATTGGAATGGATTTCAGAGATTATATACTCTATTTCTTTTCATTTTTTTCTATTTCCTTGGCACTTTAATTTGTCTGAGCAAAGAATAAATTTATAAACTAATGAATCTGTTATTTTATAAATATCATAGCAGGTTAGAGCATAGACTCAAAGATTTAGATCTAGCAGAAACTTGAAAGTTTGTCTTGGTTAATGCTATCACTTTAGAGATGAAGAAACTGAGACCCAGAAAAATTGAATTACTAACCCAATAACATGAGATAAGTAGAAAAGTTAGACTTTAAATGTAAGTCCTTTGATTTCATATATAGTAATTTTCCCCACCGCATCATTCTCCCTGACATATGATTATTCCCTATAATAATGAAAATCTTGACATATACAGGAATGCTTGAATGGGGAAAGGCAAGATAAGAGCATTTTTCTTTTCTTTTTTTTCCAATTACATGTAAAGATAGCTTTCAGCATTCATTTTTCTAAGATTTTGAAGTCTACATTTTTCTGCTCCCTTCCTCCCCTTCCCCCTTCCCTTAACAGCAAGCAATTGACTATAGGTTATGCAAGTACAATCATGTTAAATATATTTCCATATTAGTAATGCTATGAAAGAAGAACCAGAAGAAAAGGGGAAAAACCATGAGAAGGGAAAAATAGAAAAGAAATTTAAAATTAATATGCTTTGGTCTGCATTCAGACTCCATAAATCTTTCTCTGAATATTGATGGTATATTCCATCACAAATCTTTTAGAACTGTCTTTGATCATTGCTCTACTGAGAAGAGCTAAATTTATTATGGTTGATCATCAATGTTGGTAATGTATACAATGGTAAGAGCATTTTTTCCTGACCAACACCTCCCTCAATCTGTACTCACTTCTGCCAGCATTCACTTCCCCACTTTCTCCTCCTGCTTCTACTATTCCTTTTGCCCTTTATTCTATAATCCTCTCCTTCCCTTTTCTTTCACCTTCCCTCTCCTATTTGCTTATAGGGAAAGGTAAATTTCTAAACTCAAGTGAATGCTTATTTTATTCCCTCTTGGAATCAAATCTGGTAAAAGTAAGATTCAAATAATGCTCACCCTCTCCCTGCTTTCCCTCTATAGTAATAATAATTTTCATATGTAATTTATCCAATTCTGCCTCCCCCTCTTATTTTCTACTAGTACATTACTTTTTTCACATCCTTTAATTTTTTTTTATATCATCACATCAAAATCAACTCAAACTCATACCCTCTGTGCATGTATACTCTTTTTACCCCCCCCCCCCCACTTAATAGATATAGTTCTCAAGAATTTCAAGTATCATCTTCCATTGTAGGGATGTAAAGAAGTAAATTTTATTGAATAAAAGTTGTTCTTTCCTCTTTACTGTTCTGTACTTCTCTTGAGTATTGTATTTGAAAATAGAATTTTCTATTCAGCTCTGGTCTATTTCATAGATTATCAATCTTTTTCCCAAAAGAGTATGTCAGTTTTGCTGAATAGTTGGTTCATAATCAAAGCTCTTTTGCCATCCTGATTAACACATGCCAAGTCTTCTTATTCTTTACTGTAGAAGCTGCTAAATCTTGTGTAATGTTGACTGTGACTTCTTGGTATTCTTTTTGACTAACTGCAGTCTTTTCTCCTTGACCTGGTAATTCTAGAATTTGACTCCTTGGAGTATTATTTTGGGATGTCTTTCAGGAGGTAACCAGTAGATTCTTTCAATTACATGTAAATAGATGTAAAGATAACTTTCAGCATTCATTTTTTGCTTTTATTTTCCCTATCTTCTTAGTTGCTTTCTATTGTCAATACTCTTTTTGATTTTTTGCTCATTTTTTAAAGAAGTTTACCTCTACTTCTGGTGGATGGGGGACAATCCAAAACATCTAATGCTGGGGTCCAAGGTCTGGCTGTCCTTGATAGGTCCTCAGGTGCTAGCATATTGCCCATTCTTACGGGAGGGTCCGATTTAGTCACACATATGGTGTCAGGTCTCTCGCTTTGCCTTCTGAACTGGAGTTGGAGACCTCACAACTTTCCTTTTGTGCCACTGGTTGGCTATAGATCAGTGTTGTTACTAAGACCCTCACATTAGTTTGCCCATACCTGGCCTGTGCTAGGCTGTATTCATCTTCTACCCAAGTAATGAAGACCCTTCCTGACATACTTTTAGAAGATTTTAGACTGAAAAATTATTTCACTCCATTCTTTTGTGACTTCTGTCACTACAAAATCAATTCAGATGCTTGATTTAACATTGTTTCTGAAGAAAACTGTGGAGAACTCAGGCAACTTCCAGGCTTCTCTCTACCATTTTGGCTTATCCTTTCCCCTACTGATAGGAGCACTTTTTAAGTGACTTATTTGAAATGTATAGGCAATGTGGTATAATTTTTAAATTATTCATTTTGTATTTCCCTCCAATTGATGTAAAATCTATTTTTATATTTGTTTTTTAAATTTTCATTTTCATATACCAGATCTCAAACTATATTATAAAGCAACAATCCTCAAGACTATTTGGTTATGGGGCAGCTAGGTGTAAATCAATGGACAGAGCACCAGCCCTGAAGATAGGAGGATCTGAGTTCTAATCTAACCTCAGACATTTAATAATAACCAAGCTGTCAATTAACCTCGATGCCTTGACAAAAGCACAAGAAACAAAAACTATTCGGTAATGTATACAAGACACAGTAGTAAATGATTACAGTAATCTACTACTTGATAAACACAGAGACTCCAGTTTCTGGGAGGAAAAACTAACTATTTGACCAAAAACTGCTGAGAAAACTGAAAAAGAGAATGAGAGAAACCAGGCCTAGACCAACAATTCACATCTTATACCAAGATAAGGTCAAAATAGGTACATGACTGTAACCAATGTTCTCTTTGTTCTGCTTATTTCAGTTTATATCAATTCATGTAAGTCATTGTAAGGTTTTTTTCCTGAGACAATTCTGCTCATCATTTTTAAAAACACAATAGCATTATGTCAACATCATATACTAAAACATTTTCATCCATTCTCTAATTGATGGGTAGCCCCTCAGGTTCCAATTCTTTGCTATGATTCAAGAATTGCTATAAATAATTTTGTACATAAGCAGTGTTTTCTTTTTTTGTTTTTTAAATCTCTTTAGGAAACAGACCTAGTAGTGCTTTTGCTGATTCAAAGGGTATACATGGTTTTTATAGCCTTGTGGAAATAGTTTCAAATTGCTTTCCAGAATGGTTGAATCAGTTCACAACTCCATCACATCCTCTACAACAATTTTCCTTTTCTGTCATATTAGCTAATCCAATAAGTATGAGTTTGCACTTCAGAGTTTTAATTTGTTTGAATTTGCATTTCTTTTATCAATAATGGTTTAGAGCATTTTTCATATGACCAGAGATAGCTTTGATTTCTCCATCTAAAAATTTCCTGTTCTTACCCTTTGATCATTTATCAATTAGGCAATGGCACACACACACACACACACACACACACACACACACACACACACACACAAGTGCATACATACATGCATATAAAATTTAACTCAGTAATACATATGTTTGAGAAATTGGATCTTTATGCTGTAAAATGTTTTTCACAATTAGGATTACTAAATATTTTTCCTTTCATCCTCTCCTCTCATTTATCCTTCTCTCTCTCTCTCTCTCTCTCTCTCTCTCTCTCTCTCTCTCTCTCTCTCTCCCCCCTCTCTTCCCCCCCCTTTTACTCTGTTCATCTTCAAAAGTCTTGTGCTTCTGACTACCACTACCCCCAATCTTCCCTCTTTTTCATAAGCTCCACCTGCTTTCCTTTAAGCTGGCATAGATTTCCATACACAAGGCAATGTGTATGTTATCCATCTTTGAGGTAATTCTGATGAAAGTAAGATTCAAATGCTTTCTTCTGACTGTCATCTTTCTCTCCCCTATAAAAGCTCTTTTATGCCTCTTTTATTTGAGATAACTAACTCCATTCTATCTCTCCATTTCCTCTTCTACCAGTGCATTCCAGTGCATTCCTCTTTCTCATCCTTTAATTTTATTTTTTTAGATAATGATCCCATCATATTCAATTCTCATTCATGCCCTCTATGTATACTGCTAACTGCATTCTAATAATGAAAAAGTTCTTAGAAGTTGCAAGTATCAGTCTTCCCATGAAGGAATGGAAACAGTTAAACCTTACTGAAACCTTTAGGAGTCCTCTTTCCTGTTAACTTTTTTATGTTCCTCTTGGGTTTTGTATTTGAAAGTTAAGTTTTCTATTCAACTCTGGTCTTTTCATCAGGAATACTTGAAAGTACACTTTTTTAATGTCTATTTTCCCCTGAAGAATTATACTTAGTTTTGCTGAGTATATTTTTGTTGTTGTTGTTATCCTAGTTCATTTGCTTTCTGGAGTATCATATACCATTTCCTCTGTTTCTTTATCATGGTAGCTGTTAAATTTTATGGGACCTTGCCTCTTCGATATTTGAATGGTTTATTTCTGGCTGACTGGAGTATTTTTCTCCTTAAACTGAGAACCCTGGAATTTAACTCTGAGAATATTTTAATTCCTGGGAGTTTTCATTTGGAGATCTTTCAGGAAATGATCAGTGCATTCTTTCAATTTCGATTTTATCCTCTGATTCTAGAACATTAAGTCTATTTAGCATGATAATATCTTGAAAAAGGATGTCTAGGGGTGGCTAGGTGGTCCAGCGGAAAAGCACTGGCCCTGGAGTCAGGAGTACCTGGGTTCAAATCCAGTCTCAGACATTTAATAGTTACCTAGCTGTGTGGCCTTGGCCAAGCCACTTAACCCCATTTGTCATGCGAAAACCTAAAACAAAAAAACAAACAAAAGAAAAAAAGAAAAATGATATCTAAGCCTTTTTTTTAATCATGGCTTTCAGGTAGTCCAATAATTCTTAAATTATCTCTACTGGATCTATTTTTCAAGGTCAGTAATATTTCCAAAATTTTGAATCAGTTAAAATAAGCATTCAGTTTCATATAGAGCTTTAATTCAAACCTTCTAAACAATTACTGAATTTAATAATTTTCTATTCTATTCTCACCCTCTCTCCTTCCTCCTTTTCTCTCTCTCTCTCTCTCTCTCTCTCTCTCTCTGTCTGTCTGTCTTTCTGTCTCTCTCTTACTAGCAATTATTATGTACTGAATCACCCAATTATTTGTGAAAAGATCTAAAGTTTTTTACATGATCTGGAAGAATGTTTCAAGCATATAATTTAAGACAGAATTTCTTAAAAAGGATCCAAAGATGCACGTATCATTTGTGGACTTGAAAGGAGAAAAAAAGGTATATTTTTAATTCCTAATTGAAATTTGATATTTCTTTCAATTGCTAATATAGATAACAGAACACTATTTTGAAAATGCCATAACTCTTGCCAGACTGCCAAGGGGATCTATAACCCACTTTAAAAGGTTGAGAAATCCTTCTAAGGAAACTTGATGCAGAGAGTTGATGTGACTTACTCATGGCCATAGTGATAATTTGCATTTCTGCAGTATGAAATATTGGAATACGTTTGTTTTCTAATCACACATTTCAGACAGTCATAGTGTAACAACAATGTTAACAAAGTCAATCCATTGTTCATACTCTGAGTTGAGGGAAATGAGCATTGCTAAATAGATGTGATAAATATGTGATACATACCTAGCCAGCATGATAGACAGAAGTAGTTTAGGTTCCTTGAGAATAACATGGTAGCTATGATGTCCTCATTAAAAATGAAAAAACTTTAGGAGTACCCGAGTTCAAATCTGGCCTCAGACAATAATTACCTAGCTATGTGACCTTGGGCGAGTCACTTAACCCCATTTGTGCAAAAAAAATAAACATTGATCAAAAATGATGAAACTTGTGAATCTGACTCTGGAATGCTTGGATTGGTTACTCTGATCAAGATTTCTAAGAGTCAAAGTAATACATGGAACAGTCTAGTATGTCGATTCCAGTCAAAATTATTTTTAAAGTTTAGTTGACACAGAGAAAATAAAAAAAAACTGAGGAAATTTTGTTAATTAAAAAAGTCTTAATTCTCCACAAACTACAGAAATTATAATTAATAATTAAATAACATTAATGTTTTGAATTATTTTGATTCAGTAAGGGAATGGTTGAACAATTATTATAAATATAATGAATGACAAATATGATACATGATATAACGAAATATTATTGTGCTGTGCAAAATGAGGAAATTGAAGATTTCAAAGAGAAATGTAAAGATGTATGAAGTGATCCAGAATGAAGCAAGCAGAACTAGAAATGCAATTTGTAATATAACTTCAACATGTTGAACAAAATCTCATCTAGAAGAGCTATATTGATAATTGTTGGCATTCTGAAATCAACCTTCCATTGAAAGAGCATATGTAAACCAAATAATATCTATATAATTTCAGATTTGGAATTATAAAAGGTACTATGATAGCTTTAAAACCTGTCCTAATAAAAATATATAATATGAACTACATATAGATTTCAAGGCATCTGAAACTATCTCTAGGAAGATGGATAATTACTTGCAGGAAAAGAAGAGAATTTTCTTCTAGACATTGTATAAGAACATGATAAAGAGATTCAAACTTGTGGAAATAACTTTTGGAACAAGTAGATTCACTTCACTAGGTAACAGTAAATGCTAATTACAAGTACATGGCATTTGACTTAATGTAATTTATAGTAAATGTGATATTTGAAATAGATTAAGATCCAAAAGTGGAATCAAAAGAGTGTCCCTGAAGAAAAGTTGCATGAGTTTAGACAACATGTTGATCAAGAAACACCATACAAATGATTGTACCATTGGATATAATTATGAAAAAAGAAAAGCTTAAGCAGTTACTTCAGTACTAGGCCCATATCACTAGAAATTATAAAAGACATCATAAAGGAATCTCAACTTCTTTTAAAAATGGTGAAAAAAATTATCTACCGAATATTTTAGTAAGACATGATTTTGTGGTTAGAATTTTTTATTGGAAATTCATCAATATTCAGGTACTGATAGATAACAAATTCCATAATATAAAGAAAACTCAGGGAAATAATTGTACTACAATTGGAATGTTATTACAGACTAAACATTGTCTGCAATTACCTTGACAAAACATTAACCCATAAAATACTGATTGAATTGCTCACAATCATATATCTAATAAATGAGTGCAAGGCATTGAAATTCGTATCTTCTGAGGCCAAGTCTAGACTTTCCACTGTACCAAGCCATTAAATACATTCTTTGTGAGAACTCAATTTGATTCAATTAAACAATCTTTTGTTAATTTTCTACCAAGTACTAAATATTTTTCTAGGCTCTGGGACAAAGAAAAACAAAACAATTCCTTTATTCCAAAGTAATTTGGTGGGAGAGTAAAGTTACCACTTTTGGATAAGTTTTGACTTTTTTCATAAAACAATAATTTTTCAAAACTATAATGCAACTTTTGATTTTCATTTTTCCTGAAGGTCAATTTTTTCCCACTATTCTAAGTATTAACAGACTTCTAGAAGCCATGATGGTGGCACAAGCAATACATCACCATAACTCTCCTTATTCACTCCTAGCAACATAAAATGTGCCCCAAAACAAATCCTTCAACAGTAGAACCAGCAAAAAGACTAGGTGAAACAATATTTTTGACTAAGAAGTTTAGAAGTTTGCCAAGATTGTCTCTCTCTGGTAAAGGGAACACAGTCCAGAACAGGGAGCATCCCCAAAAGTCAGCAGCAGACCCATCTCAGCATAACAGCTGAAGATCCTGACCCAAATGAAGTGGAGCAAGCAAACTGCAACACCAAGACTCCCCATGTGCCCTAAGAGGCAAACATCAACTCAGTTAGTTTCTCCCCATCCCCTACAATGTGCTTGAGCTTAACCCAGGTAAACAGGCAAGCTATTTCAGTGTAGCCCTGAGGAAATGCTGAAAATTCCACTGACCTCAGCACACACCAGACACCACCACTAAAATCCCAGATCATCTCCAGGTAAGCTGTCAGACCACTTATAGAGTCCAGAAGTGCCAGACAAATCCTCCCCACCCCCACACACCTCTTTAGCACAGCATCAATCACAAGGATCCTGAATGGACTTCAGAGCAATATCAATGTAGCACCAGATAAATAGCCAAGGGTCTGCACCTCCTGGCAAATAAGACCTAAGATTGTGTCTTACCTTGACAATAGAGCTCAAATTTAAAAGGAGAAAGACTTAAAAAGATGAGCCAAAAAATTCCAGAAAAATTTTAATCTTAGAAAACTATTACAGCAACTGGGAAGATCAAGACACAAACTCAGAAAAAGACAACAATATCAAAATACCTCAGGATGAATATCCAAAGAAAAATGGGAAGCGGTCTTAATTCCAGAGACAACTCATTGAAGAGTTTAAAAAGGAGCTTAAAAATTATATAAAAGAGGTAACTAGTAAAAGAAAGGAAAGTGATAGAAGAGAATTATTTTTTTTCTAGGTAGGGAAAGTAATTCTTTTTTTTCTTTTTCTTTTTCTTTTTTTTAATTTTTATTAAAGATATCATTTGAGTTTTACAGTTTTCCCCCAATCTTGCTTCCCTCCCCCCACCCCCACCCCACAGATAGCACTCTGTCAGTCTTTACTTTGTTTCCATGTTGTACCTCGATCCAAATTAGGTGTGAGAGGTGACCAGATCAAACCATAAGACATCTGGGTTTTTTCCCCAAATTAAAGGGAATAGTCCTTGTACTTTGTTCAAACTCCACAGCTTCTTATCTGGATACAGATGGTACTATCCTTTGCAGACAGCCAAAAATTGTTCCCAATTGTTGCGCTGATGGAATGAGCAAGTCTTTCAAGGTTGAACATCACTCCCATGTTGCTGATAGGGTGTGCAGAGTTTTTCTGGTTCTGCTCATCTCACTCAGCATCAGTTCATGGAAATCCCTCCAGGCTTCCCTGAAATCCCATCCCTCCTGGTTTCTAATAGAACAATAGTGTTCCATGACATACATATACCACAGTTTGCTAAACCATTCCCCAATTGAAGGACATTTACTGGATTTCCAATTCTTTGCCACCACAAACAGGGCTGCTATAAATATTTTTGTACAAGTAATGTTTTTACCCTTTTTCCACATCTCTTCAGGGTATAGACCCAGTAGTGGTATTGCTGGGTCAAAGGGTATGCACATTTTTGTTGCCCTTTGGGCATAGTTCCAAATAGCTCTCCAGAAGGGTTGGATGAGTTTACAGCTCTACCAACAGTGTAATAGTGTCCCAGATTTCCCACATCCCTTCCAACAATGATCATTATCCTTCCTGGTCATACTGGCCATTCTGAGAGGTGTGAGGTGGTACCTCAGCGAAGCTTTAATTTGCATTTCTCTAATAATTAATGATTTAGAGCATTTTTTCATATGGCTGTGGATTGCTTTGATCTCCTCATCTGTAAATTGCCTTTGCATATCCTTTGACCATTTGTCAATTGGGGAATGGCTTTCTGTTTTAAAAATATGACTCAGTTCTCTGTATATTTTAGAAATGAGTCCTTTGTCAGAATCATTAGTTGTAAAGATTGTTTCCCAATTTACTACTTTTCTTTTGATCTTGATTACATTGGTTTTATCTGTGCAAAAACTTTTTAATTTAATGTAATCGAAATCATCTAATTGGTTTTTAGTGATGTTCTCCAACTCTTCCTTAGTCATAAACTGTTCCCCTTTCCATAGATCTGACAGGTAGACTAGTCCTTGATCTTCTAATTTGCTTATAGTATTGTTTTTTATGTCTATGTCCTGTAACCATTTGGATCTTATCTTGGTAAAGGGTGTGAGGTGTTGGTCTAATCTAAGTTGATAGAAGAGAATTATTAAAAAATGTCAATAGTTAGAAAAAGAAAACAATTACTTGAAAAATAGAATTGTCCAAATGGAAAAGGAGATACAAAAATCCACTGAAGAAAACAACTCTTGAAAGAGTAAAATATGACTAAATGGAAAAGAAAATGCAAATTGAGGGAAAACACTACCTTAAAAGTAAGAATTGAAAGTCAATTACTCTATGAAACATCAAGACTCAATCAAACATATTCATAAGACAAAAAAAGTGGAAGAAAATGCAAAATAAAAACAACTGACTTGGAAACCAGGAGAGATATTATCAGAATTACTGAGCTACCTGAAAGCCAAAATCAAGAGTAGGAATTGGATATCATCTTTAAAGAAATAATAAAAAAAGGCAAGAAATAATCAAGGAAAACTTCCCTGATGTCCTGAAATCATTGGACAAAATAAGCATTGAAAAAATACACTGATCATCTCAGAAAGGAAATTACAAAAATAGAAAGTTTCAAGGAACATTATAAACAAATTTCAACACTATTAGATCAAGGGGGAAAAAATGACAAGGCCAGAAATAAACAATTCAGATATCAGGGAGTCACAATCAGAATTATCTAGGACTTGACAGCCAGAACATTAAATGATGAGAGGACATGAACAATGATATTCTTTTTTATTAACTTTAAAGATTTTATTTATTTTGAGTTTTACAATTTTCCTCCTAATGTTGCTTCCCTCCCCCCCACCCACCACAGAAGGCAGTCTGTTAATCTTTAAATTGTTTCCATGTTTCTTCCTTAAGGAAGAAAAATAAAGTATAAGAGATAGAAAGATTATATAATAAGCTAATGATTTTTTTTCCCTAAATTAAAGGTAATAGACTTTGGTCTTTGTTTAAACTCCACGATTCTTTCTCTGGAAACAGATGATGTTCTTCATCATAGATAGTCCCAAATTGTCCCTGATTGTTGCACTGATGGAATGAACAAGTCCATCAAAGTTGATCATCGCCCTCATGGAGAGTATTTTTTAAGAGTGGAGGAGAGGAGCAGCTTGATGAAAAAGATAGAAAAAATACTGAAGAAATTAACATTTTAAAAACTATTTTAGGTCAAATGGAAAAAAGCAATCCAAAAGATCAATGAGGAGAATACCTTTAAAAGTAGAATTGGAGGGACAGCCAGGTGGCACAGTAGATAGAGCACCAGTCCTGGTGTCAGAAGGACCTGAGTTCAAATCCGGCCTCAGACACTTAATAATTACCTGTGTGGCCATGGGCAAGTCACTTAACCCCATTGCCTTGCAAAAACTAAAAAAAGTAGAATTGGCCAGTTGGAAAGGGAGATTAAAAAGTTCTCTGAATAAAATAACTCCTTCAAATATAAAATAGAGTTAAGGGAAGCTTATGACATTGTGTGAAATCAGGAAAAAGTAAAACAAAAACCAAAGGAATGAAAAACTAGAAGAAAATGTGAAATATTTCATTGGAAAAACAACTAACATGGAAAACAAATCTAGGAGGAATAATTTAGCTGAAACTCATGACCAGGAAAAGAGCCTGAACTTCATTTTTTTTTGTTTTGGTTTTTAGAAGGCAAATAGGGTTAAGTGGCTTGCCCAAGGCCACACAGCTAGGTAATTATTAAGTGTCTGAGACTGAATTTCAACTCAGGTACTTCTAACTCCAAGGCTGATGCTTTATTCACTATGCCACCTAGCCTCCCCACTGAACTTAATTTTTAAAGGAATTCTCCAGAAAAATTGCCCTGATATCCTAGAAGTAGAAGGTAAAATAGAAATTGAGGGAATCTACCAATCACCTCCTGAAAGAGATCCCAAAATAAAAAATCCCAGGAATATTATATTCAAATTTCAGAACTCCCAAGTTGAAGAGAAAAATATAACAAGCAGCTAGAAAGAAACAATTCAAATATTGAGGAACTATAGCCAGGATTACTCAGGATTTAACAGCATCTACAATAAGGGCTCATAGGGTTTAAAAATATGATATTCTAGAAGTAAAAGAGCTTGGTTTACACCCAAGAATCAACTACCCAGCAAAACTGAACATATTGTTTCAAGGGGAAAAGATGGACATTCAATGAAATGGGACACTTTCAGTCCTTCCTATTGAGATGATCAGAGCTGAACAGAAAGTTGATTTTCAAGAACAAGACTTAGGTGAAGCATAGAGGGTGAACAAGAAGGGAAAATTATGAGGAATTTAATGATATTGAACTGCTTGTATTCCTGCATAGAAGGATGATATTGATAATTTATATGAACCTTCTCATTTATTAGAGCAGTTAGGAGCATGTATAGTAGGGAGCTGAATATGAAGGTATTAAAGATGGATTCAATGGATAAAAAAAAGGACTGTCCCAGGAGAAATGGAAAGAAGAGGTAGAATGGGCTAAGACATTTCCATATAAAAGAGGCAAGAAAAAGCTTTTGCAATGAAGTGGAAGGTGGGAAGGTGAGGGGGAATGAACGAGGCTTTATTATCATCAGAAGTGGCTCAGAAAGAAAATAATATGCACAGTCAATAGGATAGAGAAATCTATCTTACCCTAGAGGGAAAAGGAAGAGGATAGGGATGGGAGAAAGGGGATAGGGGGAGGGGAGGGAAGGGAGAATGCAGGTAATAGAACAGAGGGAAGAGCATGGGCAAGGGTAATTAAATACAACAAACTCATTTTCATTTTATTTATTTATTTTTTTTAGGTTTTAGCAAGGCAAATGGAGTTAAGTGGCTTGCCCAAGGGCACACAGCTAGGTAATTATTAAGTGTCTGAGGTCAGATATGAACTCAGGTCCTCTTGACTCCAAGGCCAGTGCTCTATCCACTGGGCCACCTAGCTGCCCCTACAACAAACTTTTGAGGAGGGACAAGGTTAAAGGAGAGAGAATAGAATCAATGGGAGTGGGGAGTAATAGGATGGAGGGAAAAAACAGTTAGTGATAGCAACTGTGGGAAAGAAATATTGAAATAACTTCTCTGATAAAGAATGTGATCTATTCCAGAGACAGAATCAATGGTATCTGAACACAGACTGAAGTACACTTTTTTCTCTCACTTTATTTTTCTTGATATTTATCTTTGTGGGGAGAGGGGGGATTGTGCTTACTTTTACGATAAGATTATTGCAGTAATATGAAAGTACATAAATAAAAAATTAAATATAAGGAAAAGAAATCTATCTTACCTGACAGAGAAGCAGGAAAGAAGAAGATCAAGTAAATGGGAGTGGTTGAGCTTAACAGAAGGAAGGACAAAAGAGGAGAGGTGGTAAACAGAAGCAAAATAATGGTAAAGAAAGGATGGGTAAAAGAAAAATCAACAAACAAGAGGAGGAAAATGTATCGAAAAATCATAACTGTGAATATGAATGGGATGAATTTTTACATGAATAGCAGAGTGAATCAAAAGCTAGAATCTTACAATATGTATAACATATAATATATAATATATAAGAAGTGTATTTGATGTTTAGAGACATACACACAGAGTAAAGGAGTTGAAGCAGAACCTATTATGCTTCAGCTGAAGTAAAATAATAAATAGGTAAAGCAATCCTAATCTCAAACAAGGGAAAAACAAAAAATAAATCTAATTAAAAGAGATAAAAGGGGAAGCTACATGGGTATAATGGATAGAGCACTGACCCTGGAGTCAAATCTGACCTCAAACACTTAATTACCTGGCTATGTGAACTTGGGCAAATTAAAAAGATAAGGAAGGAAATTATATTTTTCTAAAAGGTACCATAGACAATAAAGCAATATCAATTCTAACTATAAAAAATACCTAGCATCCAAGATTCTTAAAGGAGAAATTAAGTGAGTTAAAGAAAGAAAAAAACAGCAAAACTATATTAGTGGAAGACCTTAATTGTCCTCTTTCAGAACTCAATAAACCCAGCCAAAAAATAAACAAGAAAGAAACTAAGGAGACAAATAGAATATTAGAAAAGTTATATATGAGAGAGCTTTGAAGAAAATTTATGGGGAGAGAAAGGAATAGAACTTTTCTCAACAGCACATAGCATCAACACAAATATTGATCATATAATAGGGTATAAACTCCTCTAAATCAAATATAGAAAGATATATCTATATATTTTTTATCATAATGCAATAAAAATTACATTCTACAAAGGGCAGTTCAAAGATACATTAAAAATTAATTAGAAGCTAAATAATATAATCCGAAAAATATAAATGGATCAAAGAATAATAAAAACTTTTTGTTAAAGACAATGACAACAGTGAAACAATATACCAAAATTTATGGAATGAGGCAAATCAGGACTTAGGAGAAAATTAATTTTTCTAACTTCTTACATCAGCAAGCAAGGTTTCTAGTTTATTCCCATTAAAGACCATTATCACCACTATTATTCAATTTAGAAGTATAAGTGGTCTTTATAACAATAAAAGAAAAAGAAGAAATTGAAGGAATTACAATAGGCAATAAGGAAACAAAACTAACTCTTTGCAATTGATGGTATAGTTAGAAAACTACATAGACTAAGCTAAAAAAACTACTTGAAATAGTTAACAATGGTAGCAAATGGTAACATAATGTAAGATATATTAACTTAGCCTACCCATGAGCAATTGACTTTTGCCAGTTATGTAGATCTAATTTTATTTGTGTGAAAAGTGTTTTATGATTGCTTTCATATAGTTTCTGAGTTTGTCTTGGCAGATAGACTCCCAAATATTTTACGTGGTCCACAGTTAGTTTCTCTATCTCTTGGTGCTATGTCTTGTTTAGTAACATTTAGAAATGTTGATGATTTGTGTGGGTTTATTTCATATCCTGCAGCTTTGCTAAAATTGCTAATTGTTTCAAGTAGCTTTTTCAGATAATTTTCTAGGGTTCTGTGGATATACCATCATATCATCTGCAGAGTTAAAGCCTTGTTTCTTCATTACCTATTCTAAGTTCAATTTCTTTTTCTTCCCTTATTACTAAAGTCATTATTTTGATACAATATTGAATAATTGTGGTGATAACAGGCATTCTTGTTTCACTCCTGATTTTACTAGGAATGCCTCTAACTTATCCCAATTACATATATTGTTTGTTGATATTTTTAGATAGATACTGTTATTGTTTTAAGGAGCACTACATTTATTCCTATGCTCTCTGTTTTTAACAGGAATAGGTGCTGTATTTTCAAAAGCTTTTTAGCATCTATTCAAATGATCATTTGATTTTTGTTAGGTTTGTTATTGATATGGTCAATTATGATGATAGTTTTCTTAATATTGAATCAACCCTTAATTCCTGGTATGAATCCTACTTGATCATAGTATTATTGAAATGATATCTTCCAGCAATCATTGTGCTAATATTTTATTTAAAATTTTTGCGTCCATATTCATTAGGGAAATTGGTCTATAATTTTCTTTTTCTGGTTTTAATCTTCTTGGTTTAATATAAGCACCATATTGGTGTCATAGAATAAATTTGGCAGAACTCCTTCATCAATTTTTTTCAAATAGTTTATATAGCATTGGAACTAAGTGTTCCTTGAATATTTGATAGATTCATTAGTGAATCTAGCTTGCACTGAAGATTTTTTCTTAGGGAGTTCATTGCTGGCTTGTTCAATTTCTTTTTCCTGAGATGAAGTTATTTAAATATTTAATTTCCTCTTCTTTTAACCTGGGCAGTTTATGCTTTTTGTAAACATTCATTCATTTCACTTAGAGTGTCAAAATTATTGGCATACAATTGTGTAAAATAACTACAAATTACTATTTTAACTTTCTCCTCATTGGTGGTGAAGTCACCTTGTTCATTTTTCCTGCTGGTAATTTGGTTTTCTTCTTACTTTTTTATTTATTCAAATTAATAAAAAGCTTATCTATTATACTGTTTTTATATTAGTTTTATTTATTAGTTCAATAGTCTTTTTGCTTTCTTTTGATTTTATTAATTTCTCCTTTAATTTTTGAGATTTCTAATTTGGTACTTAATTAAGGATTTTTAATTTGTTCTTTCTCTAGCTTTTTTTAGTTGCATGTGCAATTCATTGATTTCCTCTTTCTCTATTTTATTTCCCCTACTATTTGTTTTAGTTGTATCCCACAAGTATTGGTATGTTGTCTTCTTGTTGTCATTGTCTTGGATGCAATTAATATTATTTCTCTGATTTGTTGTTTGACCCATTCATTCTTTTAAAATTAGCTTATTTAGTTTCCAATTAATTTTAGCTCTATCTCTCCATGGCCCTCTATTGCACATGATTTTTATTGCATCATGATCTGTAAAGAATGAGTTGAATATCTCTTCTGCTTTTTCTGGTTTTAATCTTCTTGGTTTAATATAAGCACCATATTGGTGTCATAGAAGAAATTTGGCAGAACTCCTGCATCAGTTTTTTTTTCAAATAGTTTATATAGATAGATATAGTTGAGACTTTTAGAGCTACAATGTCACAAATTTATATGCCTGCAAATGATGCCACCAAAAAATTTGTTGAATTAGTTTCAAACCCAAAAAGATCTCTTGGAGGCACTCAAAATAGATTTTAAAAACCAAAAAAGAGAAGAAGAAGAAGAAAATTGGAGAAAAGAAATGAGAGTCGTGCAGAAGAATCATGAAAAACTGACTGAAGAGAATGATACCTTTAAAAGTAAAATAGGGTAAATGGAAAAAGGAATCAACTCCTTTTAAAGGAAAAATTAGACAAATATAAAAAAGGAAGCACAAAAGCTAACTGAAAAAAGCAAAACACTAAAAATTAGAATTGGAAAAATGGTAACTAATGACTCCATGAGACTTCAAGATTCCATTGAACAAGAATAAAACAAAATTTTTTTCTCTGAAAAAAGATAAAAGAAAATGTATAGTTCCTCTTAGAAAGTGAATGGAAAATAGATCCAGAAGAGGTAATTTATGAATTGGTCTACCTGAAAGTCACAATTAGATACAAAATATCATGCAGGAAACTTTCAATACCTAATATCCTAGAAAAAGAATAAATATTAGTCCTTGATAAAGTTCAATGATCATTCCAAGAAAAAGATCCCAAAATAAAAATTCCAAGGAGTATTGTAGTCAAATTTCCAAATTCTCAGTTAAGCCAGAAAAAACTACAAATTGCCAAAAAGAAGCAATTTAAATACCAGAGTCAGGGTCAAGATTGCACAGGACTTCTCAACTTCAATATTAAAGAATTAGAAGGCCTAGAATATTTTATTCCAGAAGGAAATGGAGCTTGGATTACAATGAAGAATCATCTATCCTCAAAAAATTCAAAATGTTCTTTTAGGGGGAAAAGATGGGTTTCCAAGAAAATAGATAACTTTCAAACTTACCTGATAAAAAGAACAGAACTCAACAGAAAATGTGGTCTTTAAATACAAGACTCAAAAGATACTTAGAAAAGATAAATGGAAAGAAAAAAATTAGCCAATATGTCTAAGTGGGAAGACAATACCTTTAACTCTTGAGAATTATATTTCTCTTAGAACAGTTGGAAGGATCATAATCGAAGAGAAGGTATGGGTATAAATTGTTCATGAAGTGATAGCATTTTAGTTCATGAGATTTATATTTCTACTGGGAAAGTTGAAGAGAGAATTCTGGAACAGAGGTTGTGGGTATAAATTGATCATGATGATGATAATATTTATAACTCCTGAAAATTGTTCTTCTATCAGAATAGTTAAAAAAAGTGTACTTTGACAGAGTATGGGAGTACAAGAAAGTATAAAACGATAAAGACATAAAAATGGATTATACTGGGAGAAGAAGGTGGAGACATTAGAGGATAATTAACACTACATATGCAAAGGACCTATTTAAAGTGGAAGGAAAGAAGGGAGAGTATAAACATTTAGTAATCTTAGTATCAACAGATTTGAAGTCAGAATGATATTCATTACCAATAGGGTTTAGAAATTTATACTACTCTATAGAGAAATAGAAGGGAAAAGGGAAAAGGACGGTGTGAGGCAAACAGCAATCAGAAGCAAAATAATGGTGAGGTGGGATGGGGGAAAGAAGAAATAAAAGTATAAAGAAGGGGAAGATAGAATGGAGGGAAATAAAAAGGTTTTGATGCTGTTTCTCTCTCATGATCTTTTCTCCATTTGTTCTAATACTTTTATAAAATGTCTAATATTTAAATATATTAAACATGACTGGATGTGTACAACCTATATCAGATCATTCATTGCCATAGGGAGCAGGGAGCAAAGGGATGGTGGTATAAAAATGTAGAAATCAAAAGTTTGCAAAAGTATATATGCTGAAAACTAGCTTTGCATGGAACTGTAAGAAAAAGGGGAAAAAAAGGAAAAACATGAAAAGACTTAACATGAACTGATGCAAAGTGAAATGAACAGAACCAAGAGATCATTGTACACAGGAAGAGTGATACTGTGAGCTGATCTATTGTGAATATTTTAGCTATTCTCAGCCATTCAATGAAATGGGTGTATAATATAGACAAAATTATTCTGTAAGCAAAGTAGAAGATCATGAAATAGTGTACCTGTTTGATCTCTTGGGAAGGAAAGAATTCATGACCAAATAAGAGATAGAGAGAATTATAAAATATGAAATTGATAACTTGATTATATGAAATTAAAAAACTTGTAAAAATAAAACTAATGCAACCAAGATTAGAAGAAAAAAGCTAAGAAACAATCTTTATAGCACAACCTCTGACAAATGTCTCATTTCTCAAATTTAAAGAAAAACTAAGTCAAATTTATAAGAATGTATGCCATTCCCCATTTGTTTAATGATCAAAGAATGTGGACAGGCAGTTTTCAGAAAGAGAAATCAAAGCTATCTATAGGCATATGAAGAAACATTCTAAATCACTTTGGAACAGAGTAATGCAAATTAAAAGCACTCTGAGATACCAACTCACACTTATCAGATTGACTAATATGACAAAAAAGGGAAAATTTAATTATTGGAGAGAATGTGGGAAAATTGGGACACTAATGCACTGTTGGTGGGGTTGTGAATTGATACAACCATTCTGTTTTGTTTTGTTTTGTTTTTTTATTGTTGTTGTTGGGTTTTTTTTAGGTTTTTGCAAGGTGAATGGGGTTTAAGTGGCTTGCCCAAGGCCTCACAACTAGGTAATTATTACTTGACTGAGACTGGATTTGGACCCAGGTACTCCTGACTCCAGGACCAGTGCTTTATCCACTGCACCACCTAGCTGCCCTGATCCAACCATTTTGGAACACGATCTAGCACTATGCCCAAAAGACCTCTAAATTGTGAATACCCTTTGATCTAGAAATACCACAATGAGGTCTGAATCCCAAAGAGATCATAAAAAAAGAGGAAGAGAAACACAAGCACAACAATATAACAACTTTTTTTCCATGGCAAAGAATTGATATTTGAGTGCATGCCCTTTAACTGGGGAATGACTGAACAAGTTGTGGTATATAAACGCAATGAAATACTATTGTGCTTTAAGAAATGAGGAACAGGCAGATTTCAGGAAAAACTTCAAAATCTGACATGGATCAATGCTGAGTGAAGTGAGCAGACCTGAGAACATTTTACTCAGTAACACATACATTGTGCAATGATCAACTGTGAATGACTCGGCTTTTCTCAGTAACATCGTGATCCAATACAAATACAAAGGGCTCAGATGTTATCCACATTGAGATAAAGAACTAATGTCTGAATGTAGACTGTAGAATATTTTTTCACTTTTTTATTATTTTTTGTTTTTTCCTTTTGATCTGTTTCTTCTTTCACAACTGTTACTAACGTGGAAATATGTTTTACATAATGGCACATTTATAATCTATATCAAATTGCCTACCATTTTTGGAAGAGGGAAAGAAGAGTGACAGAGAAAAAAATTAGAATTCAAAAGTCTTGTAAAACTGAATGTTAAAATTGTTTTGACATGTAATTGAGAAAAAAATACTATTTAAAAAATAAACCACAACTGCAAGATTTATCACAGTCAAGAAAATAAAAATTATAGTCTATAATATATAACTTGAACATCTCAGCATATTTAAACTCTAGTCTTTTCTTTTGCAATTTGTGAAGTTTCTTCAGTCATTTTGAGGGACTGTTACAAACCTTCCAATCTTCATGTAATTAAGGCAGTAGTTTTGTTGTCATCTTGTCACAACTCATGGGAAAAATGTGAACACTCAAGAGAATGGGAGCAAGGAAGTTGGTATTAGACCAATTGATCTGAATAATTTTGCTTTGCATTTTTAGAGTCACTGTACTATACTTTAGGGAAGTCACTGAAGCCATGCTCATACATTTTTTTTTTTTACTGCTTTCATTATCCATGAATTCACTTCTCCAACTCACATTACAGGACCTCCTAATATTAGGAGATTATAAATTACTCTGGCTAAGAAAATCATCACCTTTGGCCAACAATGCATTTCTCCAAGGTTAGTCCCAACAGACAAAGTATCTGCCACCAATTCTACCCTCAAAGTCTTGCCAGCAGGGTAAAAGGTGCTGGATTATGTGCTGTGATGGCATTGTCATATGGAACCATAAGTTACCTCCATACTAGAATAAAACAGTAAGATTTAATTTTCAAAACCTCATGCAAACTTTACTATTTTCTCCAAAATGCACCATTTTTCTTCTAATCAGTTGAAAATTTCTTCCGTACTATTGAAGATCCTGAAGGACTTCTTAAGTCATTTGTTAACAAATCATTGGATGATTAGGTACATAATAATTGCTGGGTTAAAATTTTTGCATTTTCAGTATTCATCATGCACTCCTAAATTAAATATTTAAATAAATTTTGCTATAATTATCCTGGCTATTCACTCATTTTTCACTCTGGTGAACTCAAAAGTAAATATTTCTTAGCACTGGAAATTAAAAATACTAACTTGGAAGTTTACAGCATCTGTAAGTTTTTTTCTTTTTTTATCACTGTGAATAACCACTTCACTACGTCAGACCATAATACCACAGACAGTCTTGGAGCATTGGTGAGACCCAAGAATTTATGATCTAATGACCAATCTATTTTCTGTCCAGTAGAAGAGAAGTTTCTTGAGACCAAGAACAATTCCATTTTAATCTTTCTATGATCCAGGAGTAGGCAATTAATAAAAACTTAATGAATGGATGAATTGTGATGTGTAATGAAGGCACTGGCTACAATATTAATAAAAAAGGGATAGAGAACCGAAAAAAAAAAAAAGGAAGAGAGGAATAAAAACAGATCTGTATTTGATACAACTTACAATCAGCCCTCAGATGACAGATAATGCATATATATTGAGTAGAATTCATCACAGTTTTATGTGATATTATTTCACATAATATCAAACATACTTAATGTCCTCTATGAGAAATTGATAAAGGTGATATTTCAGACAAGAATTAAAAAAACAAAAAACCTTGCACTTTTATAAAGCTTGATATATGGAAGTCCCATGACATTATTACTAATAAAGTGATTATACTGCATTTATATAAATGAATAAGAACTAGTTTTTATTAATAGTTTTATTAATGCCTTAGGGTAAAAAAATCTACCAGTGATATTATAATGAATGGTGTAATAACTGGACTAATAAGTTGAAAGAAAATCAAAACATATATTATGCAAAACAGGAACATTTATCTTCACTGATGAATTTTAAACATTAACTTAGGATAATAAAAGAATGGATTTTAGTGTTGTAGAAGAAAAATAGAATTTAACTGGGGCAGTTAGGTGGCATAGTGGATAAAGCACCAGCCCTAGAGTCAGGAGGACCTGAGTTCAAATCCAACCTCAGACACTTAATAATTGCCTAGCTGGGTGACCTTAGGCAAGTCACTTAATCCCATTTCCCAGCAAAAAAATTTTTAAAAAATAAATAAAAATAGAATTTAACCATGAATCAACAGCATGGGTACACCAGGAAGAGAGCTAAATTTAGAGACATAGGGTTTGAGTTCAAATTTTAGTTCTGTCACTTTTTTACCAGGACAGCTTTAACAAATCACTTTAGCTTCTCAAGTTTCTTTTTCTTCATACTGAAAATGAGTGGATTTACATGAATTGTGAAGTCCCTTTTAACTCTAGCACTATGATCCTTTGTTAATCAACATGAAGGTTATTAAATTAAGTATATTAGGGATATTTAAACAAATTGGTTGGTTGTTATCCTTCATTCTTGAAAAGCACTAAAAATGACATCACCATGTTGTGCCAAGGTAATGTGTGTCCAATTGTGACTGATAAGACCAATATGAGTTCTATCCTAGGCCAGGCACAAACTGTTCAAAAGAACATTTGAAGTAAAGATGCATTTCACATTTCCTTTGAGCCATTAAATAAATACAAAGCATGTATTTATATGAAATATGTATCTAAGCTCTATTAATAATTATTTTCCATCATATGAAGTGACAGTGTATGGAATGGACACTGTGTCCAGCTTCGTTCCATTGGCAATACCAATTATAGGTATGAATGAAATGAAAAGAGCTGAGGACCTGGAATCAGGAAGATCTAAGTTCATATCCAGCCTCAGAATCTCTAGCTGTGACTCTGGGCAAGATATTTAACTTCTGTAGTCTCAGTTTCCTCAACTGGTAAAATATGCATCTACCTCCCAGAGTTATTGTGATGATCAAATGAGACAGTATTTGAAAAGAACTTGGAACAGAGTGGGTGGTTAGTAAATACTGGGGTTTTTTTAACCTACCATTCCCCTCTCACCCCCAAGGCAAAAATTATACTGAAAATTAACTCCTCTGTCCTTGCTTAGTCCTATTGGAAAGGGGTAAGAAGAAAATATGTTTCCTAATTGGAACTCAGATTTAGATTAAGGCAGAAATATTCTTCCCTTTCCTCAATTCCACAAAATGTGATATGTCAGTTTAACTGAATTGAAAAGAAGGGGACAAAGAAGGGAGTGAGGATTAAATAGCAAGTGTGACTAAACCAGGAAAGTGAAGAATTGGTGGGTAGAGGAAAGGAAGCAACAGTTATATTGAGAGTTAAATAATAATTCCTTCTATTTATACAGATTATAGCATCTTTCCACTTCCATGTTTATGACTCTGCAGAGGCAGCATTGTATAGCAGATAGAGTGATAACCCTGGAATCTGGGAGATCTGGGTTCAAATCCTTTCTCAAAAGCTTACTACTGGGGTGGCTAGGTGGCACAGTCGGGGCAGCTAGGTGGCGTAGTGGATAAAAGACCGACCCTGGAGTCAGGAGTACCTGGGTTCAAATCTGGTCTCAGACACTTAATAATTACCTAGCTGTGTGGCCTTGGGCAAGCCACTTAACCCCATTTGCCTTGCAAAAACCTAAAAAAAAAAAAAAGCTTACTACCAACCAAAACATATGGGATGCAGCCAAAGCAGCTGTTGGGATATAATATATCTTTAAATGCTTACATGAATAAATTAGAGAAAGAGGAAATGAATGAACTAAAAAAAATTAGAGAAAAAGAACAAATTTAAAACCCCTGGTTAAATACCAAATTTTCTTAAAGGAGAAATTAATAAAATCAAAAGCAAGAAAACTACTGAACTTGTGGCAGTTAGGTGGCGTAGTAGATAAAGCACCAGCCCTGGAGTCAGGAGTACCTGGGTTCAAATCTGGTCTGACAGTTAATAATTACCTAGCTGTGTGGCCTTGGGCAAGCCACTTAACCCCGTTTGCCTTGCAAAAAATAAAAAATAAAAACCTAAAGAAAACTACTGAATTAATAAAGTCAAGAGATGGTTTTATGAAAAAAATCAATAAAATTGATAAATCTCTGGTCAATTTGATTTAAAAAAAAGGAAAGAAGAAAACCAAATTGCTAGTACCATAAATGAAAACGGTCAACTCACCACCGATGAGGAGGAAATTAAGGTAATAATTCAGAATTATTTTGCCCAACTCTATGCCAACAAATTTGATGATCTAAGTGAAATGGAGGAATATTTACAAAAATATAAGTTGCCCAGGCTAAATGAAGAGAAAATTAAATACCTAAATAACCCTATTCCAGAAAAAGAAATTCAACAAGCCATTATTGACTCCCTAAGAAAAAATCTCCAGGGCCAGATGGATTCATAAGTGAATTCTATCAACATTTAAGGAACAATTGGTTCCAATTCCATATAAACTCTTTGGAAAAATAGGTGAAGATGGAACTCTGCCTAACTCTTTCTATGACACCAATATGGTGCTGATATCTAAACCAGGAAGAGTTAAAACAGAGAAAGAAAATTATAGACCTATCTCCCTGATGACTATAGATGCAAAAATCTTAAATAAAATCTTATCAAAATGACTTCAAATTATCACTAGGATAATGCATTATGACCAAGTAGGATTTATCCTAGGAATGCAAGGTTGGTTCAAAATTGGAAAAAATGTTAGTATAATTATATCAACAATAAACCTATCAGAAATCATTTGATTATATCAATAGATGCTAAAAAAGCTTTTGACAAAATACCATTCCTAATAAAAGCACTAGAGAATGTAGGAATAAATGGATTGATCCTTAAAATAATAAGCAGTATTTACCTGAAAATATCAACAAGCATTATATGCAATGGGGATAGCCTAGAGGCATTCTCAATAAGATCAGGGGTGAAACAAGGATGCCTATTATTGCCACTACTATTCAATACTGTACTAGAAATGTTAGCTGCAGCAATAAGAGAAGACAAAGAAATCAAAGGAATTAGAATTCAGAAGGAAGAGACAAAACTCTCACTCTTTGCAGATGACATGATGGTATACCTGGAGAATCCCCCAAAAATCATCTAAAAAACTACTAGAAATAATTAGTAACCTTAGCAAAGTCACAAGATATAAAATAAACCCTCAACATTTCTATATATGACTAGCAAGATGCAGAAAAGGAGATAAAAAGATAAATCCCATTCAAAGTGACTTCAGGGGGAGGCTAGGTGGCCCAGTGGATAGAGCACCTGCCCCGGAGTCAGGAGGACCTGAGTTCAAATTTGACCTCAATCACTTAATAATTACCTAGCTGTGTGGTTTTGGGCAAACCACTTAACCCCATTGCCTTGCAAAAGCCTAAAAAATAAAGTAACTTCAAACAATATAAAATACTTGGGAGTCTATCTGACAAGGCAGACTCAGAAACTTTTTGAAAACAATTACAAAACACTTCTTACACAAATAAAATCATATTTAAATAACTGGGCAAATATCAACTGCTCATGTATAGGCCAAGCTAATATAATAAAATTGACAATTCTATCAAAATTAAACTACTTGTTTATGGCCCTACCAATCAAAATTCCAAAAAAATTACTTTAATAAGTTAGGAAAAAGTGTAAGTAAATTCATATGGAGAAATAAAATGTTGTAAATTTCCAGGGATTTAATTTTTAAAAAGTGCAAAAGAAGGTGGCTTAGCCCTACCAGATCTAAAATTATAATATAAAGCATCAGTCATCAAAATTGTCTGTTACTGGCTAAGAAATAGAGTGGTAGATAAGTGGAATAGACTAGGTCAATAGCAGGAAATGATTATATTAATCTGCTGTTTGATAAACCTAAAGAGTCCAGCTATTGGGATTAAAAACTCACTCTTCAATAAAAAACTGTTGGTAAAATTGGAAGTTTGGAAGTTAGTTGGATTAGACCAACACCTCGCATCCTATACCAAGATAAGATCAAAATGGATATATTATTTAGACATAAAAAAATATTATAAGCAAACATCAAGGAATAGTTTACCTGTCAGATCTATGTAAAGGGAAGCAGTTTATGACCAAGGAAGAAATGGAGAACATCATTAAAAACAAACTAAATAATTTTTATTACATTAAATTAAAAAGCCATTACCTTTAATTAAAAAAAACTTACTATATAATTTTGCTATCTCTTATACTTTATTTTTCTTCTTTAAGCATATGATTTCTCTCTCTCATCACATTCAGCTTAGATCAATGTATACCATGAAAACAATGTAAAGACTAACAGACTTCCTTCTGTGGGGGATGGGGGAAGGGAATCGAGATTGGGGGGAAAATTGTAAATTTCAAAATCAATAAATATATAACTTTTAAAAACTTACAAGCTAGATGACCCTAAGCAGGTCATTAAATCTCTTTGTGTCTCACTTTCTTTATCTGTAGAAATGAAATGGTTGGGCTCAAAGGCCTCCAAGATCCATTTAGCTTTAAATTTAAATTTATGGTATCTTATGACTGGAACTAAAAATTAATTCTTCATTTAGTTGTAAAACTTTTAAGAGTGAACATCTTCAAACTTGTTAATCCTCAAGAAAAACAAACAAAACAAAATGAAGCAAAAACCCACAATTATATCAATCCATCATCAGGATAGTATGTAATGTGATTAGACCTGCCAGAGCTATATTCCACTATCTTATCCTTGGAGAATCCAGTCACATCTTCACACTATTGATAAGAATGAGTATAATTTCAATGGAGAAGTAACTAATTCTATCTTATTTTTTTTCTACAAGAATATTGTATTGGAACTTGTACATAGTAGTTACTTAATAACTACTTGTTGCTTGATGAATATATTCATCCTCTGGATGATCTCTAGCTTATCAATGACTTGCAACATTACAAATGTTAGATTTAGACAGGACCTGATGACCAAATGGTTTGTCCAATACCTCCTCCTATGCAAAACCCTATTATCATAGGTGATCCTGTTATCCATCCCATTATCTATTTTGCTTGAGTACTTCCAGTGAAGCATAACCTGACACTTTATGTGAGGAAAATTCTAATTATTAGAAAACTAAAAATCAATCCTGAATTTGCCTTTTTGCAACTTCCCTCTTCCCTTTCCCCCCCCCGCACCTAATTCTTTCCCATGAACTAAAGAAAACAAATCTTATCCTTCTTTCATGTGATACACCTTCAGATGCTTGAAGATAGCAATGTCCTCTCCCCTTCCCCTGAGTATTAGGGAATCTAATAGGGAGTATCTTTTCCAAGTTAAACATGTTTAGTCCTTTCATCTGGTTCTTATTTAATAGAAGTTTAAAGTTCATTAATATCTTGATTTCCTTCATCTGAAAATTCTCTAGATTAATAATGTTCTTTTATCAAATGTAAGGCCCGGGGATGAATACTATATTTCATATATGGTTCAATGAATGCAAAGAATCACTACCTGAAAATTGTTCCTCCTGATAAGTCATAGAACATAAAGGACTTTTATAGCTGTCACAACACACTAATCACTGTGTAGCCCTCAATTTTTTTTCCTTCTAGTAGAATATAAGTTTCTTGAGGACCATGTCAGTTTTATTTTTATCTTTACATCTCTAGGACTTGGTCTAATGTTTAGTAATAATAGGCACCAGTAAAAGAATAAAAGAATAAATAAATGAATGAATGTTTGCATGCATGAAAGATATATTGTAGTTAAATAAGCAGGACTATAACTGTTTTACACAATGATTGCCACTATATTGAAAAGTAGATGACACAATGGATAGAATGCCAGACCTGAAGTTTTCCTGAGTTCAAATCTGTCCACAAACACTTACTAGCTATGTAACCCTGGGCAAATCACTTAATCCTATTTACCTTAGTTTCTTGATATATATATAAAATGAGCTGGAGAAAGAAATGGCAAATTACTCCAGTATCTTTGCCAAGGAAATGTCAAATAGGGTCACAAAGGGTTAGATATGACTAAAAGGACTGAACAACCAATAACAAAAGAAAAGAAAAAAAGGAAAAGATGAAAGGAAACAGAGCTAAAGATGGTAGAAATCCTACAAATCTAGGAAAGGAACACAATACAACATTTATTTTTTCATGCTTGATTTTATTTTGGAAGTGGGAATTGTTTTCATTTTTATTTACATCTTGAGTTTATTTCTTTTTCATTTTTTTTTGTTTTTGAATGTACAAAGCACATTGACTAGTGCATAATAGGTACTTAGCAAATAATTGTTAAATGTGAAAAAAATGGAGGAAACAGGACCATAGGAGGAAAGAAGAATTTATATGATCTTTACAAACACACATACACACACACACACACACACACACACACACACACACAGAAAGAAAGAAACAAAAAAAAAACCCCTTTCAATCACAATGACTAAGAGAGTTATGAGAGCTAGTTTGTTAGGAAAAGCATATGCCTTGTTTTGCCATCAGTGCATCTGTCTGTTGACATATATGCTATACCATTATGTACAGAGTACCCTCCCAAGGCTGTTTTAGGTGAAGACCTACCTGGAAGCAAAGAGATGGCTAAGATGATCACAAGATGTTTCCAGTCCTTTGAGGATCAATGTGGGACAGTTGTGGCCAGGTTCATTTAAGCTTATTGTGAGTTTCCATTCCTGGGTATGCTGGAGGCAAAAAGCCTTTCTCAACTTCAAAGAGATAACTGAGTCCAGAAATAATATATTGGGTAAAGGAGAGTGGGGTGGTGAAGAGGGTTATGGAAGGCATAAGACTGAGTCTCTGTGTAACTTTTCATTTTATCTCATGTCAATTTTTGTGTTCAGTTACACAAACTACATCTTTATTTTTAACATTTGCATTCCTTTTAAAAATTTTATCTCAGAATTCTATAGTAAAGCATCACCTATCTAAATCATCCTGTTGTCCCTCATAATATTTTCTTCCTTCTGCTCTTCTATTTCTGATCATTGATTACTGAAACAAAGACAAATCCTTCCCATTTCTCTCTTTTCTTTCACCTTTTCATTCTTTAGTTCTGCTTCTGCCTTGAGGTTCCTCTCTTCTGTTTCTTTGAAGCTATAGCTCCCAGAAACTTAAACAGTCATCATTTTCTGCCTGAAATAGTTTCTCATATAACATTGATACCTACCTGCCTGCAATTGAAAGGTGTCATAAATAGGTGGTTTACAATGAATGAGATGGTAAGTGAGATATCTTAGAGAAAGACTATAAACTAAATGAATATTTTGGAATGTAGAATTTTTTCACATGTGAGCTCAGCATTGAATAAATTGTGTCTAATTATTCTATTATTTAGTGAATTTGTCAGTGCTGAGATTTTTTCTCTGTGAAAAATTCAAATGTTTGGTTATTTCGATCTTTTGAGGGGTCCCTACATTTTCTCTCTCTCTCTCTCTCTCTCTCTCTCTCAATAGGATGACAGATTTTTATCTATTTCAAGAATATATAACCATGCTATTTATAGGCAATGAGAAATTGCATGCAAGTTTTAAGTATACATAGACGTTAACTTGTGGACTCTCTTTTCATTAGAGAATGATAAAAGAGCTTGGAAATTATTACAAGAAAAAGTAGTATTTTTTGTTATTCTTGAGAAGATTTTTGTTATCTCCTTTGTCAGAAAGAGTTTTTAGTGGTTCTTGTTGTTTATCAATGCAGTTATATTAGTGTAGCAATATGCCAATATGAACACTCCTTGCACTGCTATAAATTAATAAATATTTGGCAATTTATAATCTATGAGAATTATCTGATTATCTTTTGCCCAAGCCCATAGAACCAAATTACATCAATGGAAAATTATTTGAAACCAAGTCCTCCTAATTCCAAGTGCAGCCTTCAACCCACCATGGTATACTGTTTCTCAGCTACTTTTAGTGCAGTAATTTTATGACATGGAAAATGAAAGGTCATGAAAGAGATCAAGATACTTTCTTTTTAGCTCCTTATGCATATTTTGTCTGATAACTTTAAATTGTCATTTTCCATATGCTTTTTTCCCTTGAAAATATTTCTTTTCCTTTTTCTTTTGATTATTTTCCCTTTCTGTCTATTATAGAATTCTATTCCTTGATTCCATTGTTCTTGCACTTATTTATTCCTTCTTTAGCCTCTATATTCCTAAAGGAATTAAAGCTTCAAAGGTACCTCTTTTGGGTTCCTCCTTCTAAATAATTTGCATTTTTCTTTTATAGGTCTTTTCTAATGTCCCCTTATGCAGCATTTCATTCTTAGAAAGACCAATTCTTGCAGGTGATAAAAAAGTAGAAGTATTGCCCTCTAATATGTAAATTATAGAATTTATTATTAACCTTTGCCTACACCATGATCACTTTTTTCTCATTTGCCTTGAGATCACCATTCTGAATCCATGAGTTCATTCTGAGTCCTTCCACTCTATACCATCCTTTGTAGGTCAGTTGCCCTAGGAATTCTAATCTCCCTTTTCCTGAAACTGGAATAAATGGTTTTTCTCCCTAAGCAAAAAATCCCTTTAGATTATACTCACTGTAAGGTCTGTTTGTCCATAAAGATAATATTTCTCTTTCCCCGTGGAAGTGTTTTGCACTAGGACCACTTTTCATCAGAAGAAGTCCTTTCCTTGATTTCCTTTCCTTTGTCACTGAAGCAGAGAAATGTGGGCATAAGGGATGTGATGAGATCAGTTGGAGACAAATTTTGTAAATCTTTTGTTTGCATTGTAAAGGGAATCTTCCTTTATCATCTAATTTAGGCTACACCTGAGGGTCTGACCTTCAACTTGGATTGCTTTGTTTTTCTGGGGCATCCAGGGAACTCAGGCCCAGGAAGACCACCCAAAAGAGAACCTCCCCAAAAGGTAAATCTCCAGTGAGGGACTTGGGTCACTCCCAGGTCACCACCCCCATCCCATGGACTCTGGGAAAGAATTTAAGGAAAAGGAGGGAGAGGGGAGCCCTTCTTTGACCTTCCAGTCTCCTGCTGAAACCCAGCTGGCTTGGCCACTTCAATCAGCAATTCACATGATCTTAATCTCTTTCTAACTTTTCTATCCCTTTCTTAATATTCTGTAACTTACTTTAATAAATCTCTATTTTCTTTCCAAAACCTGCTTTCCCGAGTCTAAGTTGTGATTCTTCATGGGGCAGATTTGAATCCAAGAAACAAATCAGCAGCTCTATCACCTCACCCCTTCACTTGTAGGCTTACTTTTTATTTTCCTTTCCTTGTTAATATTTGACTTGATTAAAGTAAATCATATTCTTCTCTGTCTTCCTAACCCCTCTCTCCTTTTATGTGCTCTTTTTTTCCTGCAATTTAGTATCATAAACAGACATTAATTACCCTGTAAACAGTGTTGTAAAACAGTCTGATATTTTACTCTTAGTGCTCCCCCCCCATCTTTTCTTCTATTTGACTTTCACTTTGACTTTTGCCTCCTTGAATAGAAAGAAATCTATTAGTAGTCTTTGGTTTTTTGCTGTTGTCCTTTACTGGTGTATTTACTCACTTTCCTTGTACTTCTATTGTCTATTATTCAAGTTTGGATATCTTTTTTAGGAATGCTTCAAACTCCTCTATTTTTATTGAAATTTAAAAAAAAATTAATAGTTAGGTTCAACTTTGCAGGAGATGTCACCTTGATTTGTATCTTGAGTTCAGTTGGAGACCCTATGGTTTCTGGTAAGTACAGAACAGTGTTATTCAAATTTTCTTTCCTTTTATATTTGAAGGTCTTTTCCTCCTTGCTTACAGAATCTATTGTTTATCATTTGAATTGTTGAATTTAACCATTACACTTGTTGGTGTTTATCTCTTAGGTTCCCTGCCCCTAAGGCAATCTACTGGTTCTTTCAATTGAAAGAGTGTTTTGGGGTTTTTTTTGGTTGTTGTTCAGAAGTTCTGGGTACTTTTTTTGTATTATTTCTTGGATGTGGCATTCAGGATTTTTAGAATTGCCATGTTCTTCTGGGAGAAATGTAATCTTTAAGCCAAAGTTTTAAAGATTAATATGTTTTACTTTTATGAAGATCATCTTGTGCTTTAACATTATTGCTTTTTGCTTTTCTTCATCCATATTGTCCATCACTCCTGGCCTTCCCAATCAGTTGTTCCCTCTTTTTTTATTTTTGGTGAGATTTTGTCCATTCTATTCTTTATTTCTTCTGTGCAGGTACAAATTCTGGCTTTCAAATTTTTATTTCTCTTTTTAGGCATTGAGAAACATCTTGCTTTGTTTCTATGTTCTCTTTGGAATTTATGCAGTCCTCTAAATCTTTAGGTGCTGATTAACTTCTCTTCTTATAATAGTTATTCGAGGATTTATGAACTTATTTAACTTATCTAGAGATAATATTCCCTTCTGTTATTAATATCTTTCCTGCTTTTATTTAGTTATGTTCAAGGTCTTTATTAGGGTTTTCTTCCTTCTATGATCTTTGTTAATTCCCCTATTGCTTCACTTGAACCTTTCTAGGGAATTCTTTAGCCTCAGTGACTGTCCCTCATGACTTCTGGAGAGATGGAATTGCTCCCATGTGGATTTGGGGTTCTCTTTACTTCAATTTTAGTAGAGTTTCACACATGCTGACCTAGTAACTACTGACTTAGTAACTTTTGTTCCTCTGTTCTCTAAAGTAGCATTATTCAAAGCAATGACTCCCATCCCAGACTACACAGTATAAGCTTTTGTCTTTTGTCTTTCTATGATATTTGAAAGAGGGAAGGGGAAAAGCTGAGTTCTTTTACAATCCAATGGGTTGACTTCTGCAGATGTTACAGAGCATGAAGGCTAATGGATAAAGAAGTGATGTGTTGAGGTGGTTTTGGGGTTAGCCTCCTTGGTTATTAATTCATTTCACTTTTCATGTTAATCCTTTTTGCTATCATAGAGTATAGAAAGAGGTGATACTACTGTATCTTTACACATGAATTTTATTTTGGAGAGGTCTGCAAGTTCTTGAAGATCAGAGAAAATATTCAGTCCTCTGTTTTGTTAGTCTTGAGATCAAGAAACCTATAAAAATCTATAAATTGCAAATAGAAGAGTTTGTATTTGATCCTAAATAGCATAAAGAACTTCAGAGTATATTGAAGGAGGGGTGGGGTGAAATAACAGAACTGTACTTTAGAATAATTACTTTAGCTGTGATAACTATGACATGATAGTTATACCTATTAGTGGCATTAAAATTATTATGTTTGGTCCCAGAAAGAAGAACAAGCAAAAATAGGTAGACATATCAAAGCCACAAATTTAAGCTTAAAAAAGGAAAAGCAAGTCTTAAGAGTTCAAGATACCCAAAAGTACAATAGGCTATACAAGATGAGTTAATGTTCTTTCACTGGTAATCTTCAAGCAAAGACTAGATGATGACTCAGATCAGAGATTTCCTTTTCAGATATAGATTGGATTCAATGGCTTTTCAATTCTGAAAATTATATGAACTCAATATCTAGCTTCAATGTCATTTTTTCTACAAAGCTTCTCTCTATCTTAGAAGTGATTGGTCTTTTCAACTTCCTTTTGGTTCTTTGTGTTTTAATATATATCATATTTGGTAGCTTCCTAAGGAATGTCTAATGATTTCCTCTTTGTACCTTTCACAAGACCTTGAACAATGCTTTGCCCAAAGTAAGTGCTTGGTAAATGTTGAGTAATTCTGTTCAACTTAGTGATTCTTGCAGCCTCAATCCTTTGAGCTATTTTCAGAAGGGGCTAGTTTTAACTTTCAAGAACAGATTGAAAGTCCTTCAAATGCTGATAAACCAAGTGCACTTTCAAACATTTACATACATATTCAAGGAGATGGCTCCCATTAATTCATTTAATAAACTTTGTTCAGCTCCAAGAAGTATGACCCTTGAAATCTACACTTATAAGCACTCAGAAAGCAGATGGCAGACTTTTATAGGTATTGAAAACATCTCCCACTCATTTCATCCACAATTAGAATTGTAAGTAACTTTAAAGCATGAATTCACCAAAGTCACATATCTTAGACATAAGATAATTAATCTTTACCATTCCCAGACCAACAACATATATAGTAGTAAAGAAAGCTAAAGGAATCTTAAGTTAACTTAATAGAGACATTAACTTTGGTTCCATGATGTTTTTCCCATTATAGCAGGACCTCAAAAATCAGTTTTGTTCTATAGGTTTGGAAGTTCCTCTGGCTCAATGAGTTTAGAAACTGAACATGTGTAAACAAAGAAAGAAGTTGGTGAACACTGAAATTAAAGAGAAATGGTACAAAAACTTATATATGAAATACTGTCCTTTGAGATTTCACTTGTACCCAAGGATACCATCCTTAGAGCTCCAATTGCTTGTGACAATATACCTCAAAATTTGACTTCAATTATGATGAATTTAATAGCCTTCCTTCATGGATAAAAAAAAAGCATAGTATATATATATATATATATATATATATATATATATATATATATATATTGGTGATTAACAATTTATTAATTCTTTTTGCATAAATATACAGGTCATTTACTAATCATGAGTTACTTCCTTAAGTTATCTTACAGCATGTTGTGCTCTAATTGTTTCAATCCTGTCCAACTCTTCTAACCCCATTTGGAGTTTTTCAGCAGAGATACTAGAGTGGTTTGCCATTTCTTTCCCCAGTCCATTTTACAGATGAGGAAACTGAGACAAACGGTATTAAATGATTTGACTAGAGTCACATAGCTAGTCTGAGACAAGATAAGTGCTTTTTCCACTGTACCACTTTTAAAAAAAACAGCAAAGAAATTTTATACATTTGTTCATATAAGCTAAATAAGTATGGATTTCTAATGAAAAGATGATTTTCCAGCAGCTGTGTGTGATTCTGGTTAGTAAATTATATGCTGTCCTCCTTAGTGTCTTGCAAATGACCTCAACCCCAACCTTGGCACAGTAGTATTTCTAAAGGAAAGCAGTAATTTATTCTCTTAGATGGACTAAAAGAGACAGGACTCACATATAGGGTAATTATTTCTTTTCCAGATCTCATTTTGTTGTTGTAGTTTGTTTATTTTCTCAGTGATAATCTTTTTTCTACTCCATAAATTAATATGCAATTTCTTTTTAGTCCACAGATTTGAGTTTGATTTTGACAAGCTTTTTATTTTTCCCCAAGAATTTAGAATGTGACTTCTAAATAAAAAGAGATCTTCTTTGATAATTTCTTAAGTCTTATGGCTTCAGTATTCTATTATTTTATTTACCTTACCTCAAAAGTATTTTACTTTAAAGAATTTCTATCATTGGCAGAATTCCAAGTAAACTGTTGTCATCTTGTCCATATAGTGAGTAGGGTATCAGTTTGCTTTATTGTCAGGAATTCTCATATTATAATCTTATCTTGGACACTTAGTTGTAGGACCCTGGTTTCATTGCTTAACCTCTGTGACATCAGTTTTCTAGCCTGCAAAATGGGAATGATGATAGCTTCTACCTTCCAGGGCTACTGTGAGGATCATGTAAGATTATTAGACATACTTTGAAAACCTTAAAGCATATTGATGTGAACAGTTATATTCCATTCTAAGATTGTCCCATAATCACTATACACATCCTTAACAATTTCTACATACTGTAGCTCTAGAATGTTTTCTAAGGAATGAATTAGGTCTAGTAATTCCTCATCCTAAGCCTTTGTTTATGTGTATCATAAACCCCTACATTAACATTTTGTAGTCTGAAAATTTCACCTGCACAGTGCCAGCCACTTAATTGCACTAATTATTATTCACACATTAGTGCCTATTAGTCAGCATGGTTTTTTTTTTGAAAGGTTTCAGTCAGCATTCAGATTTCACTTACTTGGCAGAAACTACTTGTTAGAGTGGCTTTCAAAAGCTGGCAGTAAGCCTAAGAAGCCGGCTCTTTTGCTGTTGGAATTGACTAATTTAGGCATCATTACAGCTCTAAAGTAGACACCTGCTCAACTCATTGAAACTTTCTGGGAGAGAGAGAGAATGAAGTGGAGGTTCAGTAGGTTTCCCTAGCTTTATTGGGAAGGAAAGCAGCTCTATGGCAAACTGGGGTGAAAGTCATTGGATTAGTTGTACCTATCTAATAAAATTAATGACTTACTTTGCCTCTGAGTTTTAACAGTTAATTTTTAGAAGAAAATTCACAGAAGCATTAAAATGTTAAATGAAATGATCTAACAAAAATCAACTCTATTTCCCCTGAACATTAAAAATGAATGGAGCAAGGAGTTACCTTTAGTAAAACACAGAATTCTCTATTAGATAGGAACCTCACTGAAAATCAAAAAGTGAAATAAAATTATCCACAGTGAAAATACTATGAAATTAAAATTCCATCATTGAGATTATAAATATAATGTATTATAGATCTATATATACATACAGAAAATGTATCATTTGAGGATATTTAATTCCAGTGAAGTAAATTTATAAATTTTTTTAAAATAGCAATTTTATAACACAAAACATGTTGCTAAGTTGTCTGCTCTCTAATTGGATCTTGGAATGATGGAATAATAATATCATGGAGTTAGAAGTGCCCAGAAAGGTCACTTCTAGGTCAATCTTCTATCTAGTCAATAAAAAAAAACTTCTTGGTATATCATTAATGGAAATCTTTCAGATTCTGCCCAAATTGAGATGACTCCTCCCCTGTGAGCCCTGAAGTTGAATCTATTAAATACAAGAAGAGAGAAAATTTACATTTCAAGCACACTAAATTCTGGGCTTCTTTCCTGGAATGCATTGCCTTTTGACAGTATGTCTTAAAATCTCTACTTTCCTTCAAGACCTTGCTCAGGCACCACCTTTTCCATGAAGTCCTTTTTGTCCATTTCAATTTCCCACTGTAAATGTTTCTTTTACCACCACCCTCCACACCATTATTTTGTATTTTTTCAGATATATCTATATCTGTAAATGTTGTCTTCCTGGTTAGAGCAGAAATTTCCTGATGAGAAGGAATGTTAATTGTTTTTTCATCACTAGCCCCTAGGAGAATTGCTGACCCATAGTAGGTGCTAATAAATGCTTGATAATTAATATTGACACTGTCACTAATAGTTAATAATTAATTCTAAGTAGGAATCAAGATTTTCATAAAAAGACCTCCCTCCCCAAAAAAAACACTCTTCTTAAACTAAACTTTGAGCAACCTTAAGTGTTTTTGGAAATGACTGGGTTCAGTAAATGGGAGCATTTAGATTTAAATAGAATATTCTTTTTTTCCCTTCAAAGTACATATGCGCTAGGGTAACTCCATGGTACAGTATATAGAATATTGACCCTGGAGCCTGGAGAATTTGAGTTCAAATCTGGCCTTAGATACTCATTAGTTGTGTGATCCTGGATAAATCCTTTAACCCTCAATTTTCTCATCTATCAAATGAGCTGGAGAAGGAAATCTCTAGTAACTTTGAAAAAAAATGAAGTCTCAAAGAGTCAGATATGACTGAAACAACTGAACAGCAACACTTACGAACTAGAATAGCAGTAAATTTAGAAGTACCATATCTATGACAGGTACTTGTACTTTTCAGAGACTGAAGATAACTTTCATTTTGTACTTGTACCAAAATGAGCACTTAGATGTCAATCTGGTTGAATTGTATCTAGAAAATTGTCTAGCATGATCAATGACCCCTAAATGCTTGCCACTTAAAAGATTCCTTAAGAGTACCAGTGATGCCAAAACCCCTATAAGAACACCAAAGATGTTAGGTATCTTAAAGAACTAGTTCTTCTAGCACATTTGGTGGGGTCATTGTGACCAAAGGGGAGGAAAAACCAAGTAGGAAGAGAAAGAAAAAAGGAACTGTTTATCACTGCCAATAGTGATAATACTCTCAAGGATGAGAACAAATCTGCCAGGGCATAATAGTAATTGTCTTTGGATATTTATTTGGAATGCCATAAAACACATCTAATTTCAGGAATTTAATCCTCATTTAGCCTAATTAGCTTCATACTGTTTTGTAACCTTCAACTCTACTGATCTATATTCTGGAAAACCCACTCTACTGGCATGAGGATATAAAGGAGGAGAGGTGGTTGGATCAGTATAAATTTTGGGGAAATGAGGAAAACCAGCTCAAAGTATATGCCTTGCTGCTAGTTTGTCTAGGAAAGTCATTAGTTATTTAATCCTTTTAGAGATACTCCTTACCTAAGGCATTACAGGAAAAAAAGTAATTATATTTTTTCAGGAATCTAGGAAAGAATAGTCTATAGATGGATTATGACATAGCATTTAGTGGACTGTGAAAGACAGTGGCTGACCACAGTTCATTAAGGCAGGGGGCATAGGTTCATGGTTCTATTGAACTGAAAGGGAACTTAGAGATGGTTAGCCCAACTCCCTCATTCCCCAGATGGGGAAACCTGAATAGTGAAATTCAGCAATGGTATCTCAATCACAGAAGAATATCTCTGTGATTGACCCAGCAAAGACTATCCCTTTTGGAACACTTTTGTCAATTTGTGAATTACAAAAAAATAATTCTTTTGAATACAAAATGCATGGACATTCATTGTGACAATTCACCCTTTGGGAGCAAATAAGGGAAAGTAACAGAGACAGCCTCTTGGTTAGTTTTGCCCCTGGCTTCTGCCCTTGGAAATGCCTTTCAAAGAACAGTTTAAGGAAAACTTGCATGGATTTCACTCATTGTTTTGTTTATGTGGTTGCCTGGTGGCAATGTGATAGATGAAATGTGGACTGAAGGCTCAAAAAGAAAGCAGACAGTCTTAAATGGCTTTTTGACACCCTAAATTGCTTTGTAATAGCAGAGATTCCTGCCTCTAGGGATTTTCTGAGGTTGATATCCAGATGCTGAGGCTCTGCTTCCCTGAATAGGTCATCAGGAGAAAAACTATAGGACCTTATTTTCATGCAGTGTTTTATATTATTCTGACACTTTGAAAAGGGAGGGTAGTTACACTATCTCTACTATTCCACCTATGCTTCCACCTACTCTTCAGTCCTATATTCATGCAGTCACTTCCATTAAGAAGTCATCATTGGGGAAAATCATGTGAGTCTCTTGTCCATCCCCTTTGATCCAAGAAGCTTACAGTTTGGGGGGAAGAAATCTATAGTGTCTGACCACCAGGTTATCATTTGATATGATTGGAAAATGCAGGATTTTTTGACTACAATGATCAATGTGAAAATTTTCAGTATGTCATTATTTTTGGATACAATTTGCAGCAGTACTATTGTTACCATGATCTCATGTCATGGCCCTGTTACCATTATGCTGGATTGATAGGTGTTCTTTGCATGATAGATATTATTTCCCTTTTCCTAAATTCTATAAAGAATAATACTGACAGAGGGAGTATTTCAGCTGTCACTGGCTGCTCTGTTAAAATTCAAAAGGCAAGAATTTGAGTATTTGGATTATAGTTCCCACACCTAAATGGATGGGGGAAAAAGAACAGGCTTTTGGGCTTTTTAAATTTTATTTTGATTAAATGCTGCCATGACCTTGAAGAAGGATAGTGTGCTAAACTGGGATGACATGAAGGTACACTGTGATAGTACATTGCAAACTTTAAAGCACTGTATAAAAATCAACCAGTATTATCATGTAGGAAAATCTCTTGTAGTGTGATATAAGTTCCAAGGGAAGCATTTCTCTCCCTCACATTTTGTCCAAATGACTCCTTAAACTTGTGTGTAGGGATGCTGATTGTGTAGAGTAAGGTCTATCTTTAGATTAATTTGAACCACAACATTCATTGTACATCCTAGATTATATAGATTCAGCTCTAGATCTCTGGAGAGTATATGGCTACATCATCATCCATAAAGGCCTTATGTTTTTCTTCCTAACCAAACTTCAAATTTCTTGTGTTTCTAAATCAAAGAAGAAAAATATGAACAAACAATCAATGACCTTTATGAATATAACATCTGAGCATAAAAAGATGAATTGTCCCTTGTCAGATAGTCATTAAATCAAATAGGAGTTTTTCTTGTACTTTTAAATCTCAGATTTACAGTCAGGCAAATTGTGTAAAAAGACTGTGATACAGTGCTGCCCAATGCCATTGGGCTTTGGGAAGCTGACAGTCCCTGTAAAATAGTCATTAGACAACCTCTAGAAGAGACTCATCAGCAGATGCCCCTAGGTGAAGGAGAGAGAAAGCTGAAAGAATGAAGGGGAATCTAACATCTTAGCATGACTGAATTAAACAGCACATATTATGCTGATTTCCAGAGTCAGTCCAGTAATTTAATTTTCATAGTAGTTCCTTTGATTGTAGCAACCATTTTATGAAACATTAATAAACCTTTTTTTAAAATGTAACATATCTCTTTTCCATTTCATTAAGGAAAAAAAGTCAACATGCACAGATTTGCTGACCATTAGTTCTGCAAATTGTAAAAAAAGCAAATCCCCTGTGTATGTGTGTGTGTGTGTGTGTGTGTGTGTATGTGTGTGTGTGTGTGTGTGTGTGAAGTTATTATTGCAAAAGTGATTCCCTAGAAGGTGAGTTGTGTTATTCCCTAGTCAGCACAGACCAAGGGAAAAAATCAACTTCAAAAAAGTTAAGCTATACCCAGCAGGGCAACTGCTCTAAATCATTCCTTAATATGTAATCCAAATGAGACTCTATGTATCTTGTAAAATGAGTTCTATTGTACATACAAATTACTAGTAAGTAGTACATACAACAAATACAAGCCCAAATCAAGGTACTTATATTTCAATAGCACTTAAAAAATATTTCTGTTATACTGACCTTAGTTTTAGACCTTTAGTTTTAGATGTTGCCCTCTAGTTTTTTTCTTTCATTTGTTATGTCTCCATGGATTTTATATTTATGAAGTGTTTATTAGAACCTAAGTAACAGATCCTCACTGCTTATCTATAGCTTACTTTACAGAGATGATTGATCAAAATGTAACTACAAGGCAATTTTTTAAAATCAGATAATATTTTTCCATTTATTTCTTTTAAAACTGTATATTCATTCTCCCAGAACTCATTTTTGGTCTTAAGATATAATAAAGAGCACATTTATGAATGATCAAACATTTTAAAGTCAGACATAAAAGGAAAATGAGGCTTTTTTGTGAGTCATACATAAGAAATATTCAAAATAAACTAAAAGTATTAATCCTATAGAGAAACATAATATCACATAAAGAATAAGATTGCAATAAATTTTTGTAAGACTAGATCCATTAAAGTACTTGATACTACATATAGTATCCATTATATCCTTAAAGAATACCATATATGATGATGGCAGTATGTCCTCATTATCTAGCTTTTAAATTGCCTATAAATGTTTGTGTAATCCAGTTGCCATCATAATACTTTAGAAATATCAACTTATCTAGCACTCTCATTGTTAATATGAAAAATCTAAAGTCAAAAAAGGCTAATTTTATTGCTCTCATTCATACAACTTTTTAATGAAGTATGAGGATTTGAACCTGAGTTTTATAACTCCCAACTAATATCCTTCTTTTCCTCTATAGCCCATAACTAATTTTTCTTTAATACATTAAAATTATAGTTATAACTAATATATAACTTTTTTTTTTAGTTTTTGCAAGGCAATGGGATTAAGTGATAGCTCTGGCAAATTTCTTAACTAATCTTTAACTTTTTTTTTAGTTTTTGCAAGGCAATGGGATTAAGTGACATGTTGAAGGTCACACAGCTAAGTAATTATTATGTTTCTGAGATTGGATTTGAACTCAGGTCCTCCTAACTCCAGGACCAGTGCTCTATCCATTGTGCCACCCAGCTGCCCCTCCATAACTTCTTTTTTAGGTTTTTGCAAGACATTGGGGTTAAGTAGCTTGCCTAAGGCCACACAGCTAGGTAATTATTAAGTGTCTGAGTTCAGATTTGAACTCAGGTCCTCCTGACTCCAGGGCCAGTGCTCTATCCACTGTACCACCTAGCTGCCCCATCCTCTATAACTTTTAATGGTAAAATCCAAAGTGTTTTTTTCCAATACAGGGAATAAAGAAACAGTAAAAGAACCACAACCATAATTCTTTATTTTTCAAAGAGCAATTTTCCTTACAGTATTTTCTTTACTGCAAAGTTACCATCTATCTACTCTGTATTTATCTTCTATATCCTAATTTCTTTCTGTCGTCTCTTCCATTTGAATATTAACCTCTTGGGGGGCGGGGGATGGCTGTCGCTTTTTTCTCTGCATTCCAACAAATTAGTGTCGTATGTAGTATTTAGTAAATGCTTGATAAAGCTTTTATATTGACTGATTCATTTACATTTTTCATGAGTTTAAAGTTTGTTATCTGAATATATTTTTAAGTTTGGGTTACATTTCTTTAGAACACATAATATGCACAAAACATTTTCAGAAACTTTATAGAAATGTGTTTAATATGAGTGACAAGTACATTTTCTAATGATATAATAACTAACTTAAGGCCAATTTTAAAAGTGATGCAATCCTTTTGAAAAATGATTGAATTAGAATATTTATATTTTAGGCCATTCTTCTGGCCTTTGATAATTGCTGAAAGGGTAAAATATGGGGAATTATTACATATTCCATAAAGGAAATGAAAGTTAGAGGGCACTACCTATTTAATAGTCTTTCAGCAAGGAGACATTTTATTAATCATTACTTTCCAGAAATAAGTGCTTACATATAATTCAATTTTATTTTAAAAAAGAAGAAAATTTCATTGATATCTAAAGCTAGAGTATATGTTCTAAATTGTTTTCTGTTCAGTAATAGAAAATCATACAAATGTGGTAATCCAAGGATCTAAAGGCAAGAAACAAGTCTTCAAAAAGAAGAAAAATAATGTTTACAAATTCTGAATATCATAGCTGACTTGCAAAGATTAACTCTTCTAAAATTGACTATAAAGTTAAGGTTGACTTCCAATCGTAGTGTTTTGGAAAAATCTTGCTCTTGTTTTCTGTGGTCCTTCTTCCAGCAAGTTAGTACTTTTTGGGTTAGTACTTTTTAGGAAGTCCAAATGCTAGCCAGTAAGGTTACACAATTAATCGGACTCTGCTTCCTTTGGCTTCTTTGGTTTATTCCCAAAAGTTTAATCTCCGTTGTGAATGTCATGAAAAACACCCCTGCCCTCAGTATTTTCCTACTAGCTTTCTTTTGATCAAAAACTTGGTAGATGTTTGTGATATTGCTGAGAGCCTATTGGCAGATGAGCATCTCTTGCTGTGGCCTCCATCATTATTTGCCTGTCTTGTCTATTAACGAGCACTATCATCCCATCGTAGGATGACAGCTGCAACACGTACTCAGGCGCAATAAACAGCTAAATGAGGCGCACAGCAATTTCACTTGTCACCAGAGCCCTCGGCACGACTGGCTGCACAGCTTGATGCATAAATTCATGAGGCTGTTGCATGTGATGGAGGACGCCTGGCTGCGAGGGGTGATGGATAGCAGGGCCGCGGAAAATGGCCATCACCTTGACTCGGTCAGGACATTCGTTAAAACTCCTCCATCAGCTTTCTTGTATTCCATGCACCATCACAGCACTGAGGTTTCTTTCAGATACCAATTGGATACTTTTCTGCAATACAAGCATTTTGGGGGGGAGGGGAGAAAAGGAAAGACCTTTCATATGGAGGCGATTTTCATCTGTTCATCTCTGACTCTGCTTCTACAAAAATGCATTCAGTTGTTAGCATGGTCTATATATAAAACATAGGTGAGCGCATACCAAGACACTTGTAAGAATTGATATTAATAATAAAAAGAAGGGCAAATACCTAAAATAACTAAAATAACCAAGAGAAAAAAAAATGAACTGGTAAAAATCATGCCCCCTAGGCTTTGAAGAATGGTGTCAGAATATTTAAGCACAGACACTACAGTGAGAGAAATCCTCATACAAAACTCATTACAACTCTAAATAATATGCCAGGGCCTATTACCGTATCTGGATTGACAATGCATTTTCTAATTAGCCGACAGCACTGGAGAAAGTACTAGTCCATAAATTTGTCCCTGTCAAAGCATGGCTAGCACAAGGGATTTTTGAAGTAACCAAGGGTGCCACATAACACAGTCCTCTCAGAATCACCCTTTTTATCTCCTTTAATTCAAATGCTTGAATGAAAAGCAAGGAACTTTTAGTTCCCACAAATAAAGCCCTTGCTGTCCCACTAAAATGGGAACCTCTCTCTCCATCTATGTTAGTGGAAGTCACCTAAGGAAGACAAATATAAAGGCAACAAAATCAATGAGGCAGTTTCCTGCAAAGCGCTAAGCATTAATCTCTATCATGCAGACACACATACACATAGGAACACACACACACACACACACACACACACACACACACACACACACACAAACACACCATGGCAAGGGAAGGAAGTCACTTGTTCTCTAATAAAAGCAAAAACCCTTGATAATAAGCGATTAATAAAGTTGTCATAATTAGTTATGCAACTATGAATCAACATGCACAGTAAAAATGACCACCCTTTAAGATGTTTTATTCCTATGATTCAATCGTGCTGGGGGGGAAAGTCTTTAGTGTGGTTATTTTTATTTGAGTACCAGAGTTGCTTCTATTTTATTTCTGTTACCTTATGTGATAAATAAGAAATTTAGGTTCTTTCCTACAGTAAAATAGACAGAAGGCAAATTTATTCATTTGCCATGGCTTTTCCTTAGGCAACTTAAAAGGCCAGTTGCATAGTCCAGCCTCTTGCCATTGCCAGGCAATATAGTCTCTATGACTATTCACATGAATAATGATATAACTAAGGGAACACCAAAAGAAGGACACTAAATTATCTATGGGGCAGTGATGGCAGCAGGGTGGGTGGTTGTGTTGCAATCTCTAACCACTCATTTGCCAGAAAGTGTCAACAACTCACTATTGGCACCAATATTCTCATGTTCTAATGTAGAATTCTTGGGAAACTGCTGATACTTTTAGTCAATTATTCAGCAGCTTCTTCTGTCTCCTTTCCTTACACTACATCCCACCAGCACTTTTCCACAAACCAGTACTGTTCCAGACCAAAGAGCTGATTTGTAACATTCAGGAAGCCTCTCTAGCTCTTCAGCTGGAATGATACTGGCATAATTAGAAGTATAATGGAGATAGAGATGTTTTTGGAGTCAACAAAAACAAGTTCAAATCCAGACTTTAGCACATAATGTCTGTGAGACCCTAGGAAAGTTACTTAATACCTTAGTACCCTTAGACAATAATGTAAAAACATAAATCATGAATAAGTCTCCAAACTGTTAGAGGAAATCTACAAGCCATGAGTTACAGTTGATAAAACCCCCAGATCAAGACCAAAAGAGAAAAAGAAAGTACATATGTATGATTTTCATATATGCATATATTATATGTATGGATTTATACTATACTAAAGAAGCAAATATCATCTGTTAAGGCAAAGAAGGACACAATTGCTTCTAACAGTGATGAGAACATGGATCTCTGAAGTACTAAAGTAAAAATAGACATTTGAATAGTTCTTTAGAATTTACAAAATACTTAATAAATTTTTTTCTAATTTGATCCTTTTAGAAACCCTAATACATAAGTAATGAAGACAGTATTAACTTTATTTAACAGTTGGAGAAAGTAAGGTACAAAGAGATTAACTGGCATACCTGGGTTCAGAACGCTAGTAAGTAATAGAACTAAGGGTTCAAATCATATCTTCAGAGATGAGATCTAGTGCTCTTTGTTGAGAAAAAGAGAAAATCCTAGTTACTTGTTCAAAATTAAGCCAACTAAAGCAAGAGTGATTTCCCATAGTAGTTACATCAAACCTGCATCAATATCTCTTTGGAGAAAGATCATAGAACTTACAGAAACATTTTATAGGTTACCCATTTTGTTCAACATATCATGTATAGATCTAAATAAGGCCCAAAATAAGATATATCTCAATTTGCCTCTCCATGTGACTTCAATTCTCATGACACAGAATCCATCAAAAGTAATTTATATCAAGTGTAAGGGTCAAATTAATTTCTGGGTTTGGCTCTCAATTTAGCTGTTCAATAAGCTTTAGTTTGATTTTAAATTAGGGTGAACAAACAATAGTACTTATTTTTAGGACAAAAATATCTCTATGCAATTCATTTCTGAAATACTCCTACAGTTCTTATCTATACATAAAAAAATAAGAATAAAAAGAACATTTCCCCAAACACAGTAGTTATTTATTTTTAATCTACTCATATGCAAATAGGGATTTCAGGATACTTAAACAGGAAAAAGAGGAGTAATAAATATGTTTATAAATAATCTCCACTGTCCTACATTTCTCTCAGATAGACAGATAGATGGATAGATAGATTCTTCTTGGAAAATCATTTCTCATACTGGAGTCTATAAAGGGCACTGAATCAAGCTCATAGATTTGGGAGGGGGTGGTTCATGACATCATTAGTAAGTCTGTTTCCCTCCCTTCTCTCTTTTTTTTAATTTTTTACAAGATAATGGGGTGACATGATTTAACCAAGGTTAAATAAGTATTAAGTATCTGAATTTGAACTCAGATCCTACTGACTCCAGGGCAGTGCTCTATCTACTGTACCACCTAACTGCCCCCCTCCTCTGTCTTTTCATCTCTCTCCCTCATGTTCTTACTGTCTCCCATCTTCAATACCAATCTTTTCCTAGTTCCCAGGACCTAATAATAAGAAAGTGTATTTTCCCCAGGAATCTTTAGAGTATAATTCTGCCATTTTATTTCCTTGACACACTAAGATAATGATAGATCCTTTAACTATAGACATTCTAAATAACTTCCTCATGAAATGATCATTCTGTTTTGTCTGTTTACTAAAGAGAACTTGAGACAAGTACCTTAGTGCACAAGTATTTTGGTGATACAAACATTATGAAATGACCTTTAACTATGGAATCTTAGAATCATAGAATTTTAGAACTGAGGGAAAACTTGGAGAACATTTAGTTCAACTCAGTCTAGAGATGAGAGACCCAGAGAGTTTTGTGATTTATCTAAGATTAGTTAATAAATGACAGATCTTAGAGTGGAACTTGGGTTATGAATATCAGACCCCTCTAGTACACATGCTACTATATATATAATATATATATATATATATATATATATACATGTACATGAACATGCATGTTATTGAATAATCTCAGTGTAATAATGAAAAGATTTAAGTTGATTGAATAATATCATTACAGGTATATAAACATGTATTAAGTATTTACTCTAGGCAGTTACTCTGTTAAGAGGTATCAGCATTAATCCAATTTAAAAAAAAATTTAAATTTATTTAAGGTAATGGGTTAAGTGACTTGCCCAAGGTCACACAGCTAGGTAATTATTAAGTGTCTGAAGCTGAATTTGAACTTAGGTCCTCCTGATTTCAGGGCCTGTGCTCTATCTACTGTGCCATCTAGCCCTAGCATTAATCCAATTGCATGTTTAGGGCATAAAGTAATTAGTGCTCAATTCAAACCCTTCCTGTTACACCTTAATGTCTAGAGCTTCCATTACTAGAGATGCTACTGGTCAAGTTCAAAAGGAGGAAGAGGAAAAGGAGGAGCAATTGATTTGTGATTTTGTTGGCATAGAAACCTCTTTCGTTAGGAAAGTTCCTCTAACAATCTATCCCAGCATCACTTTCCCAGTGTCACAGAGTCAGTAAGTATCAAAGGAAAACTTGAACACAGAGCTTTGCTTTTATTTAGGCAGGCTTTCTATCTCCTAAATCATGATGACCTGATAGTTCATATTTATATGATATTTCAAATTTTATAAAATATTTATATTATTCCATTTGATCCTTCCACTTTGTGAGATATGCTTCTTATTTTCTCATCTTAGAGATGGGGCAATGGAGGCTCAGATAGGCGCATGAATTTTCCAAGATCATACAGCTAATAAATATTCAAAGTGGACTCTAGATTTGGCATTCTTTTCACTAGGTCAAGCTGCCTTTAAAAAGTAAAAAGTAAACTTCAATCAGGAGCTACCTTCACTTCCTTTTGTTCACACTATCTTTTCCTAAGTCCTAAGTCTTAAAGGTTATTTATCTTTATTTTCCATGCTTCCTGATCATTTTGAAAACAAAACAAAACAAGCAATGTTATCATTTTTAATATTGAGGAATATTTAAGAGTTTATAAGATGCAATGTGTGGAAGGGTAATTAAAGTATATTCCATCCAACTTTTCCATTTTACAGAAGAACACACTTAGTTCCAGAGGGGTTTTAATGACTTGCCTAAGAAAGTACAAGTAGCAAGTACCAGAAATAGAATGCAAGTCTTCTGACTCCAAACTGAGTAGTACTCTTTCTAATTTCTTTTATAGTTCTTTGCTCAGGAAACACTTTCCTCAGAATCTTATGAGTTAAATGGCACTAGTATCATTGACCAAATCTCATTGTCCCCTTCCTTCCTTCAAAAATCAGTATTTTCCTCTTTGTGGTTATTCCATCAATATAGATCACAACCACTTAATTTCTTAAGGATGAGTTTCAAGATTTTCTATGACCCAAAAAATTATCACCTGGTTGGCGATATTCTCCTAATGAGCCTCTCTAAATTTAGCTGGGCTTGTCTTCAAATGATAGTTCATCACCAGAACCATTTACTTTAAGTTATTTTAATTTGGCACTACCTTCAAGAGCTCAGATTCCCTTTCTATAGTCTCCAATATGCTACAGATCAGGAAAGCAGCATAGTTTAGAATTTCATAGGACTTGGAGCAGAGCAGAATGATATTTGATTTCCTCTCCTCACATATCCCAACAGTGTAACATTGGGTAAATAATAATCATAGGCCACTTCAGGTTCTTCATCTTTAAATGAGAATAATATTACATTGAATATCTAACAGGATTACTATAAGATTTAAAAGAGATAATGGACATACATTTTAATAAATTAATATTCATTTTCAATATTTTCAATAATTTTCAATTATGCAAGAAAAATGATTACAGTGTTCATTCACACTAATTAACCCAGAAATCTCATGGTAGGTACAACCTAAACAGGTGAAAGATAGAAAGAAAGTTATCATATAATCAAATAGAAATACTTTGTCTGGTAGCAAAAAGGATGCCCATTTAGCCACTTATCCAGTTTGCCTGGACCATGAAATGTAAGAAGGGGAGTGAATACTGTATAACAAGACAGGAAAGATATATTAGGATCAGTTTGTAAATGATTTTACTACTCAAAGGAATTTCTTTATTCCAGGAGCAATAGTCCACTTATTGAGCAGATGAATCATAGGGCAAGATATATCCTTAAGGAAACTTAACATTATGGGGTATGGGTTTCAATAGAGAGAGACTTGAGTCAGGGAGACAGTTTAAGTCTCAGAAGACACTGAGGTAGTCCTCCTTCTTGGCAAGCAAATCCCTTCTACTTTGTTGTTTTTTTCATCCAAACTTGCCTCCACCAAAATTACTTGGTTTGTTTTGTTTGGTAAAGCAATGAGGTTGTGATTTGCCCAAAATCATACAACTAGGTCATTATTAGGACTTTGAGGCCCACATTTGAACTCCGGTTTTCTTTACTCCAGGGCCAGTTTTCCAACCACTGTGTCACCTAACTGCCCCTCTACCAAGATTTTCCTGCAACAACAATGTTTTCTTTCCTTCTCCTCTAAAGTTTTCCCTTTCTTTCACATCAAATTTTGTTCATTCCTTTATAAAAACAAAACAAAACAAAAAGACTTTTCCCTGCCCCAAATATCTTTCACTGCCAAATTTTGTGAAAATAGTCTATATCTCCCACATCTCCCATCATCATCATCATCATCATCATCATCATCATCATCATCATCATCATCATCATCATTTCTATAGAAACTTTCAATATGACTTCTCTTTGCAGAATCATAGAATCTAAGAACTGAAAGGGATTTCAATAGTTATATGTCCAATGGATATCCAAAAGAAATTTTCATTATAATTTGCCCAGCAAGTGGTTGTCTAGATTCTGCTTGAAGACTTCCAATGAAAGGGAACTCACTATCTCCCAAAGCAGTCCATAACCATTTAGAACAGCTTTAATTCTAAGAAATTTTGTTGTTGTTGTTTCCTTGATTATAGGCTTAAATGTAACTTCTTTCAGCTTCATCCTGGTTCTTCTGAGAGAAAATAAGAAAATAAATCCAAATCCCTCTCCTATTTAAAAACTTTCCAAATATTTAAACATGGCATCATATCTTTCCTGAGTTATCTTCTGCAGGCTAAAAAACTCCCAGTTCCTTTAATTACTCCTCTGATAACATGTTTTTAAAGCACTTTCCTGTTTGAATTGATTTTTTTCTGGTCACTTTCTAGTTCAACATCTTCCTTTAAATTATGGTGCCCAGAATTTAACACTGCACTCCAGATAAGGTCTATATGAGAGCAAATTATAGAGGGACTATAATATTTTCCCTTTTTCTCTTTTTTTATTTCTTTAAATATTTCCATTAAACATTACAAGTAAATTTTTTAACAACCATTTAAACATTTTGAAATCATAATTCTTTCACTTTCTCCTGTCTCCCTCCGTGTGAGAAGGCAAGCAATTTAACTTCAATTATATATGTGAGTTCATGCAAAACATATTTTCATATTAGCAATATTACAAAAAAAGACAAAAGACAGTTTAAAAAAGGTATGTTTCAATCTGCATTTGGAATTTATTAGCTCTCAGAATGTGGATAACATTTTTATTATGGGTCCTTTAAAATTGTTCTGGATCATTGTCTTCATCAGAGTAGCTAATCAATTTTCACAGTTCATCATCCTTATAATATTGCTGAAACTATATACGGTGTTCTTATGATTCTGTTCACTTCACTTTGCATCAATTCATTTAAGTTTTTGAAAGGTTTTTCTGAAACCAATATGCTCATCATTTCTTATAGTACAATAGTATTCCATCACAGCCATATATCACAACTTTTTTCAGTCATTTCCAATTGAAAAGTATCCCCTCAATTTCCAATGCCACAAAAAAAAAATCTCCTTTAAACATTTTTGTACATATAGGTCCTTTTCCTTTTTCCTATGGAGAATTCAACTCATTGCCTTAAAAACAATAAAATTATTAAAAAGTACATGCATCATCTTCCCATTTAGAAAAGTAAATAGTTTTACCTTGAGTCCTTTATGATTTTTTCATGCTTACCTTTTTATGTTTCTCTGGGGTCTTGTATTTGAAAGTCAGATTTTCTTTCAAACTGGTCATTTCATCAAAAATGCTTGAAATCTCTATTTCATTAAATATTAATTTTTCCCTTGTGGGATTATACTCATTCTTGGTTATGATCTCAACTCTTTGCCTTCTGGAATATCAAATTCCAAGCCCTCCACTCTTTTTATGTGATAACTGCTAGATCTTGACTGTGGATACACAATATTTGAATGACTGCTTTCTGACTATTTGAAATATTTTATCTTTGGCCTAGGAGTTTTGGAATTTAGTTCTAATATTCCATGGAGTTTTCATTTTCTTATCTCTTTTGAACTATCACTTCTTAATGCCACTCAAATCCAAATGAACTTTTTTGTCTATCACATCACTTTGATGATGGTTATTGAGATTTATAATCGATCAAAATTTTAAGATATTTCAGGCAAACTATTATCTAACCATGTTCCCTGATCTTGGAATTATGAAGTTGATTTTTATTAAATTCAAATGTAATGTTATATTTAGCTATATTGAATTTTAGCCTTTGGGATTCAGACCATTATTGTAGATTGAGGAAAACTTTTTGGTTGCTGATTACTTTATCCTGGAAGTTAGCATTTCTGATGAGAATTTCACTTGTATCTTTACCCAAGCAATTGATAAAAATGTCAAAATGTACAAGTACAAGCATAAATCTAAAATACATAACCCTGGTAACATCCTGTTAACATGTATTCATTACTTTTAGAATCTGACCATTTAACCTTATCTGAATTCATCTAAGTTTATCATCCATATTTCTACATTTTTCTACCAGGGTAATATTTGTGTAAAAGAGGAAAGGAAGTTCCAAAGACAGAAAGATCATGTCTAGTTTTGAGTGATGAGGGAAACTTTCATTAAAGAGAGAACAATAGGACTGGGTCTTGAGAGTTGTACCATGAATGAACAAGAGAAGTTGGAAAGAATATTCATTTTCTCTTTTAAACTATTGCCAAAGCATTAATCCTTAAAAAAAGTTTTTGATTTTTTTCTACTGAGACAACTACATCATTTTGGGGGGTGCAGGGCTAGGGTATAATATTTTAATATAAACTCTAAGAAAAGAAATCAAGCTATAGTGAAAAGAAGACTGGACTTGATGTAGAAAGAGTTGGGTGGTAGTCCCCCATTTATTACTAGCACTTTAAATTGGAAATTCACTTCACTTCTGTATCTTAGGTTCCTCATGCATAAAATCAGAGTGCTAAATTAGATAATATGCCTTCCAACTTTGAATTTCTATGAATGTCTACTTTAAAGTTGTTTCTGAAGCCCTTGGTTCAACTTCATATTATATCAAAATAAGTACCTGGATAATTCTATATGAGATATGATCTCTGTGTGTACTCCCTATAAAAGAAGAGATTATTACATTACATTAGAGATATTTTATTCTTGTCCATGTTCATCTTTATATTCTTCATGGGGTCCCACCAGGAATCCTCCTTTAGATCTCCTGAAATCATAAAGTGAAGGATACAGATTATCCATTGGTAATCCCTGCATCCTTTCTAGTAGCACAATTATCTGATCATATCTTTTGTCTTTCCTTCCAAATAAGTTGTTTATAAGTTGTTGGTAAGAAGCAACAGCCTACTCTCACATTCACCGAATAAGAATAATTAGAACTCTCTGTCTGTTAATTCTTATAAACATTCACTAAAGCTTTCATTGAATACCTTGACATGAAGGCATGTGGAAATGATTCTAGGTTTTCAAAGTTTATGCCAGCAGAGCACAGGTTGTAGCAGATAATATGCTACTGGAAAGGTTTTGACTGTGGGTTTGGAAATGGACTGTTGCCCAGATACCAGACTCAGGCAAGTAATGCAGTGAAGTGAATTCTGGAGTTGAAGCCAATCAATCCATCAGTAAACTCATGTTAAGAACTATGTGCTTATGGAGTGCCAGGCACTCTGCTAAGGGCTGGAGACACAAAAAAGAGGCAAAAGACTGCCCCTGTCCTAAAGGAGCTTATAAACTAATGGAGCAGGCAGCATGCTAACATATATATACAAAACAAACCATACACAGAATAAATAGGAAATAATGAACAGAAAGAAGGTAGTAGGATTAAGAGCTATTGGGAAAGGCTTCCTGTAAGTCCCTATTGGGACTTAAAGAGAGCTAAAGAGATCTCTAAGCAGAGTAGAGGAGGGTCTCAGGTTTGTTTGTTTCAGGTGTGGGGACAACCAAAGAAAATACCATATTTCCTCATATATAAGATGCACCTTAATTTGGGGCCTGAAATTTTTTGGGGAAAAATGTATTACATCAAGTTATTGAACTTAGGTTTTATTCATCATAAAATTCATACATCCCATCTGTCAAAACTCCATTCATTAGGTCATCCTCATCTGTGTCTGCTGACAAATCACTATCATAGGAGAACCTCTGACTGCTTTCCCACATGTGCTCTGGTCTGTGGTTGACCACAAGCACTCCATGGGCAACTCCCATGTTCACATGAACGCACGCTTGCCCATTGTGTTTCATGAACCCGAAGCTCCAATAGTATCCTCCTTTGAAATCAGTAACTTCTTTTCTATCAGCAATCTTCTTGCCTCAAGCTGAACCATCATGGGCATAGGAATTCCGATTGCCCTTTGCTCTTCAATCCATGTCTTCAATTCTCTATAAATCAGATCATTTGGCTTCTGCTGTGGGGTTTTCAATAGGGTTTCTTCTTCCCTTAGCCAGTCTCAGATTGTTTCTTCAGTTGGAGGAGGATCAAACTGATGTTCAGCAACACGATTTCCATTCACTTTTGCAAACTGAAACACTTTGAACTTGAATTCAGCATTGTTCAAAAATCTTTTCTGAGTCATGCCTGGGCAAACATAGCAAAATGTAACCTAATATACCAGTAACAAATGTAAAGCAAAGAGGACAAAGACGACAAACCTGAAAAAAAGTGGGAAATGTAAATAAAACAATCTACAATCACTATATAAGACAATCCCAAATTTTTTTTGGAAAAGGGTATGTCTTATACATGGGGAAATATGGTACCCAGAGCCAAGAAATAAAATGTGTTGTTCTTGAATAGCTAAGAGGTCAAAGAGTTTGTGTTTGGAAGTAAGGTGTCAGAGAACTAGAAAGGGAGAAAGAGATCGAGTTATGAAGGGCTTTGAATGCCAAATAGTGTATTTTGTACTTGATTTTTGAGGCAATAGGAAAACACTGACGTGTGTTGAGTGGGGCTGGGATGAAGCATGGAGAGAAGATGACATAGTAAACCTGCGCTTTAGGAAAAACACTTTTAGTGGCTGAATGAAGGCTGGATTGGAGTAGAAAGAGAGATTAGAGGCAGGCAGATCTACCAGCAGGCTTTTACAGTAGCTCAGCTGAGAGGTGATGAGCCCCGAATTAGATGGTGGCTGTGTCAGAGGAGAAAAGGGGGCATATCCAAGAGATGTTGGAAGAGGTAAAATCAACAAATCCAGCAACTGCTTGGATGTATGAGGTGAATGATAATAAGGAATCCAGGGTGACTCCTAGATTATGAATCTGGGAGACTTTGAAGATGATGTTCACTCTACAGTAATAAAAAGAATTGGGTTGAAATATGGCTTCAGACACATACTGGTTATGTGAAACTGTACAAGTCTCTTAATCTATGTCTCCTTCAATTTCCTCATCTATAAAGCAGGAGTTATAATAGCAACTACATCCCAGGGTTATTGTAAGAATCAAATGAGATAATAGGAGGTGAAAGGTGTTTTGCCAGCCTTAAAGCACTATATAAATGCTAGCTTATGTTGTTATTGCTGTTGCTATTATGATTTTTATTGTAATTATACCACTCATATGGGAATAGATACAGACCTCTGTGTTACTAGAATTGTACATGTTCAGACTCACTCAGATTAAATTATCATTATCATCATTGTTGTTGTTTAAACTGTTTAAGTTCAATTCCTTCTCCCCAACTGATATATGACCAAAGTATATGAAGAGACAGTTTTCAAATGAAGAAATTAAGGCTATTTATAATCATATGAAAAATACTCCAAATCATTATTGATTGGAAATGCAAATTAAAACAACAATGAGGTATCACCTCACCCCTGTCAGATTATCCAAGATGAGAAAAATGATCAATGTTAGAGAGGTTGTGGGAGGACTGGAAAATTGATACATTGCTGGTGGAGTTGTGAATGGATCCAAACTTTCTGGAGAGCAATATGGAACTATGCCCAAAGAGCAATAAAATTGTCCAATTCTAGGTCTATATCCAGAAGTAATTATAAAAAAGGGAAAAAGTACTACATGTTCCAAAAATATTCATAGCAGTTCTTTTTGTAGTGGCAAAGAATTGGAAATTGAGGGGATGCCCATCAATTGGGGAATGGCTAAACAAGTTATAGTATATGAATACTTTGGAATAATATTGATCTATAAGAAATCTATAAGAAATGAACTCTAGAGAAGCATGGAATGACTTATGGGATATAATGCTGAGTGAAGGGAGTAGAACCAAGAGAACAATGTACATATTAACAACAACATTGTTAGATGTTGTGAGATGAACAACCTTGAAGGAAGCAACTCCTCTCATCATCATGTCAGAGACCTAGGACAACTGTATTGGACTGGCCATGGACAATGTTATCCCCATACAGAGAAAGAAAAACAGAACCAAACAAAACACACCACACTCCACCCCCCCACCCCCCCCACACACACACACACACACACACACACACACACACACACACACACCCTCCAGAATCTGATGAACACTTTATAAAAACTATCTTTTAGTTATTTCTTTCCCTTAATCCTGATTTTTCATACTGAAAATAACTAATCTTTAAACATATTTATCAAAAATATGTCTATACAATGCCAACCTGACTGTCACTGAGCTGAAGAAGGTGGGAAGGAAGGATGGAAGGAATTTTGTAACTTAAAAATACACATGTGCATATGGATGAAAATAAATAAAGAAAAAAGAAAAAAGGTTCAGTTCATTAGAGGTAAATCAGAGATGAGGATTTTCAGTCATAATAACTCTCAAAGACTATTTACTCAGTTGTGTAAATGTTATATTGTACATCAGTATAAGGAGCATTCATGTGGTAAATTTTCAGATTTATTAAGTAAGATTCTCTTAAGTTAGATTGGAAGCTTTCATGGAACTTATGAATATGATGACATGATGAATATAAAAACCATTATTAAAATAATATTAATAATAATGATATCTATAAAGTTAAAACTATATATTGCCTTAAAGCTTTGAACTGAATAAAAACTCTATGATAATATTTTCTATCTTTTACAGGAGAAGAAACATAGAAGTAAAATAACTTGTCCATAGTGATGAAGCTGGTAAGAATGAAAATTGGGGTTTAAACCCATTCCTTTTAGATTCTAGGTCTAACATACTATCTGTTTTAATATACATGTTCCATGAAATGAAGTACAGTTTATTAGAGGTATTTTTTTTATTCTCAATCACCAAAACTAATCAATGGCAAAATTAAATAGGTGTTCCAGAGTGCTACTTCTATACTCCATCCTATAAATCCTGGGTAAACCCATTTTCACCTAAACTTTACTTTTTTTGCTTTTATATCAGATTATTCAGAAAATAAACCTTTCCTTAAATTGCCTAGAAAAGTTTTCTCTTTCTCAGTGCATGAGCTCCCTACATTTAGTGGAGATGTCTCCTGTATTTGGATAAGCCATACATATTTAATTCCTTTTAATCTTACTTCAAATCAACTCTTCTAGCACCTTCATCATTTTTGTTACTCCTCTCTGAATTCTGTCCAATAACATGGCATCCTTCAAGTACTGGGGTTTTCATAAATGGACACACTTGTCTGACTTGTGATGAGATATCTCTGCATGTGCTGCCCAAACTGTTTTTCTAAACCACTATATCATGCAATGCAATCTTATACTAATTTTCTATAACTATCACTCCTAGGTCTCACTCACCATCCCTATTTTCCAAGGACAGTCTCTCCATTTCCCTGATTATCTGTGAATTTTTCATTCCAGATTCATTACTTTACATATTTCAAAGCTTAATCTTATTTTGATATTTCCTGACCAAATATCTAACCTTTCCTCTTCTCTCCAATACTCCTCCCTTATTTCCAGTGCTTGGAAACCATCCCATTTTAGGGGCATTTATAAATTTATGTCCTATGCAGCTCTGTAGTCAAATCATTAATTAATATGCTAAATAAAACAAAGCTCAGAACAGATACTAGAGACCTCCTACCTCTCAGTCTATTGTCATTTATCATATGCTGCCCTTTCTTTGCATTCTGCCATGTGAAATTCTGTCCTTTCCATGCCTCTTGAGACAGAATTTTCAGTTTTGCTTTTCCAGATAGGTCTATGAAATACTATTAAAAAAACTTTTATAGATCTAAAGGTGCCATACTGATTTGCATCACAAATGATCATAGATTTTTAAATTTAACTTTAGAAAGATAAGTCCTATAATTATTTTTGTTCTATTTCTCTCCTTCTTTAGATACACACACACACACACACATACACATGTTTTCTTCACTTTCAGTTATTTTTCCAGAGATTGAAGCTTGTGACTCTGGAAAGTAATAACTAACAATTGAATAGTTCTTTAATATTTATAAAGCATATGCAAATATTATCACATTTTATCCTCACAACAACCAGGGGAGGTAGATAGTATTTATTATCCTTATTTTACAAGTGAGGAAAGTGGGGTAGACAGAAATTAAATGATTTGCCCAGGGTAGCAAAGCTAATAAGTATCTGAAGTGGGTTTGTAGTTATTTCTTTCTGAATCCAGGTCCATAATCTATTAGATTTCTTTGGATATAGAATATCAATTTTGTCCTTATTTTCCCTGTTTGAAAGAGAACCATGGACATACACAGGATAGAGTAGAAGTTAGGAACTCTTCACGTCTTTCATCTTACAGATATGACCTGTGAGACTGAGGCTAAATGATGTGACTTCTCCATGCTCAGCAACTTTCTAGAATTGTAAGGGGTTGACTATCGGTATCAGGAGAGGATGTTTTCATACAATACACATACATACTTATAAAGATTAAAAATCATAGGTCTGAACTAAAAGAAATAGAGGGCATCTCTGGTAACAGAATGAACCTGAATTTGAAGCCACTCATTCAAATAATGTCTTCAGACTGTTCTGTCTCTACTCCTTAATAGTTATAGGTCCTTGTGCAAATCACTCAATATCCTCTCACATACTGAAAAATGTGAATAATAACTAAAATATCCATTTCACAATAATTTTGTGAGAATTGAATGAGATAAACTTTTAAAGGCTTTCAAAAATATGTGCTAATATTATAGATTTTCTAATTCCCTTAAAGCATAATAATAATAATAATAATAATATCTTTCTGTACTTTCATAAATTTTTAGGTTACTTTTTAGATTCTGTTTGTTTGAGATACTGATTTCCAAATAGTACCTTCCTTCCGTCCCTAAATTTAATTTAATTTAATTTAATTTATTCCCTTGTAATAAAATTTAAAAGAGAAAAGAAATTAGCAATTCAGAAAATCTAAACAATAGGTTAATTGCATCTGATAGCATTATCAACAATTTGTAACCACAGACCCCTACTTCTTCAACCTTTCCCAATTTTAAAACCTATCTTATTGGAATAATCTTAAAATACTGATTGAAGGCATTTCCCCCCTTGTTTACTTCAGTGCATGTCACAATATCATCATATATATTCTTCTAAAGAACAAAACCTAGAGTGCTTAAAAAGACTTGGGAGGATCATTGAAGACTTCTGACCAAGAGGAAAGTCCATAACCCACATACCTACTCTAGTATAAACCTGAAAATTACATGAAACCAGGTAATTGTCAAGAGATCCAATTAAAAACTATATTAAGTGATTTCTTCCTCAAGACTACTTAAAAAAAAAGTCAGTCAGAGCTCCATCATAAATAGGAAAGGAAGCCTGCATCAAAGTCAGTGCCAGCAGAAGCAAATAAACCTCCCAGTGAGACTGGAGGCATGTGAAGCCAGAGAGGCTTTGTATCCAGAGGCAAGGAGAACAGTGGTCTTTCCTCAAGAAAGCTCCAGGGCAATTGAAAACCCACAAAGACCTTGAATATGACTGGGAGCCTCAGAAAATAATTCATTGTGGCAACACACATACCAGGACTGCCAGGACTCCAAAGTCCCTAGGACTCTGTCCTGAGACTCTAGAGAGGAGATCTGAAAAATCTACCACTGAACCACAGAGATCCAATAGGGTCTAATTGGAGAAATTTCATCTAGTTAAGCACATTATTATAGATACAGACATACCTGAAAAATCCAGCCTAGAAGGAGAAAGGAAATCTGTAGCAAAAGTAAACAGAGACTCAAAGGCAAAAAATGAAAAAAGGAGTTTGTCCACAAAGACTACATAAATACCTAGAAGTAAGGAAATAAAACATTAAAAGTGAAATAAAATTTTTGGAGGAAAGAACCAGAAGGAAAATAACTTAAATGAAAAGAGTAAACCTCTAAAGTAAGAGACTCAATGAACATTAGTACAAGCAAAATAGAAAGCTATCATTCCATGAGATAACAAGAAATATTAGAAAAAAAAATTTTAAATGAAAATAAAAGAAGAAAAAGTAAAGTACCTGATATCAAAATTAACTAACATGGAAAATGGGTTAAAGTGAGAATTTAAGAATCACTGGACTCCCTAACAACTGTGACTTTTTTTTAAAGACTATAATTCAAGAAATCACAAATGAAAGGTTCCCATATCTCTTAAAACCAGAGAATAAAGAGTATACAATAGGAAAAAATTCACAAACAATAGTTTAGAAGAAACTTCAAAATAAGTATGTTCTAAGAATACCATAGTCAAAATTCAACACATTCATAGCTCAAAAAAAAAAAATCACAAACAGCCACAAAGTTCAGGTATCAAGATACCAAGACCTAGCAGCTACAACTATAAATATAAATACAATATTGCAAAAGATTTGGACTTACAAATGAATAACTAATTTTGCAAGGCTGAGTTTAATGTTACAGACAAAAATAAATGGATCAGAAGACCATTATACCCATTAATAACCAAATGGGGTAATGATCAACCATGATGAATTTGTTCAGTTCAGCAGTATAATAATCAAAGACAATATTAAAAGACTTGTGATGGAAAATATCATCCATATCCAGAGAAGGAACTATGGAATTTAAATGAAGATCAAACTTGTCTTCAATTTTTAAACATTGTCTTATGCATTGTCATACTTTTCTCTCTAATGTTTTCTTTCTTCCATTTGGATCTGATTCTTCTCTCACAACATGATCAATATGAAGCTATGTTTAGCTTGGTTATAAATGTAGAGCCTATATCAGATTGCTTTCTGTCAGGGGGGAGGGGAAGAGGGAAAGGAGGGATAGAGAAAAATGTAAAACTCAAAACTTTGTCAAAAAAAAATGGTTGCAAAAACTACCATTGCATATAATTGAAAAAACAAATGAATAAAATATTTTTAAATGGATCTTTAATAGAATAGAGGACTTACAAGTATTCTTGATGAAATTATCAGATGATATTTTTAAAATGCAAAGATTTTAAGAGAAATATAGAAAAGTAAATTTAATTGATTAATGGGAAGGGACTGTCATGCCCTCGTTTGGGACTTTCTTGGCAAAGATACTGAAGTGATTTGCCATTTCCTTCTCCAGCTCATTTTACAGATGAGAAAACTGAGTCAAATAGGGTCAAGTAACTTATGCAAAGTCACACACCCAGAATATATCTGAGACCAGATTTGAATTCAGTTCTTCCTAACTCCAGGCACAGGCTCAATCCACTGTTCCACGAAACTGCCTAAATGATGATAATGTACTAAAACTCTAAAAGAAGGAGAAACAAGTATTCCTTCAGATACATAAAATTTTCAAATAGTGTTCACTTGAATCAGAAAAAACAGGGATCTTGGACATTAATCGGGTCTATTTTAAGAATCAGGAAAGTTGAAAGAGAAGAAAGGGCCAAAAGAGGAACTTAGAATTGTTTAGAGAAGGAAAGGGGAGGTAGTGTTTGCTATTTCTCAAAAGTGGAGTGTGTGTGGGAAGAGAATACAAACATAGAAGTAGTGGGAATGGATATCATATGAATCTTATTCTTTTCTAAAACAAACAAAAGATTAAACACACACACACAAAGATTGAACACTGAACTCAACAGTGAAACAAGCACAGGTGACAATCTGCATTAGTGAAGCTCAATTCCTACACCAATACAAAAAATTTCAACCTGGCATATATATACATATATATATATATATATGTATGTATTTACATGAATAGCAACTCTACCCATTGACACCCCACTATTTTCAGTCTCCCTATTTCTGCCTTTTCTCAATCCTAAAAATATAACTAATTAACTACTGAATATCTATTTACCCTTGAAAGAAACAAAAAGTTTAAGTTGGGGGTCACTGACCTCATGAAGTTTGTACTCTATTTGAGTAGGCAAGAATAATAATAAGACATGAAATAATTAATCAATAAAACAAGATTATAGATAATTCAGGGATAAATTATAAGGTATAAGTTTTACTTTCTGTGGAAGATCAGAGGAGAGGTAAACACAAACATGGACAACAATAGAAAGAGAAGAATTCAGAGACAAGGTGGTCCTTAAAAAATGGTTTGGATTATACTATATATACATATATATCAATCAATAAATCAACAAACATTTATTCAATACTTAACTATTTTTGGATTCAAGCTTGAATTTTACCTCTTGCCCAGGAGGATCCCTGTTGAATTCAAACCTCCATAGAAACTCCAAATAACTCCCTATCTTAACCTTGGTGACTCCAAGCAAAACATATCCTCCATGAAGATCCAAAATGACTCTCCATCCCTAATGAAAATCTCCCTGCTTCTTATATTCCCATACCCTATAAAAAGATATGCTGTCCCCATTATACCCTGCTGCAGTCTGCTTGGACCCAATCCGCTGTTCTTTGCCTCAATAAACAGCTTTGTATTTACTTCCATAAGGAGGTGCTGGCCTTCTTAAACTGTGGGTTCACTTTTTGACCTTTCATTTGAGCTGAAACCTAGCAGAGGAGTAGCAAGCAATCCTAAAGTCTCATAACCAGAGAAGAAGGAACATGCTACATCTTCAATAGACAAAGAAAGAATACCTATATTCTCAAGCATCTCACAGTCTAATGAGTTAAGCAACATATGAATAATTACGTACACAAAGTATATACAAAGAATATGAAAGTTAATCACAGGGAGAAGGAATAGAGTTGTGAGCAGGAGGAAAGAGATCTGTAATATGAATTGAGCCTTTAAGGAAGCCAAGGAAATTAAAAGGTAGAGCTGGGAAGAAAGAGACTTCTGAGCACTAAGGAGCTTCTACAAAGGAACAGGATCTAGAAACTGACCATCATCTGAGAGGAAACAAATAGGTCAATAAAATTGAAACATAGAACATATAAAATGGAGTGAAATATATGAAAACCAGACAGCTAGAAAGGGACTGGGTTGTTAAGTGTTTTAAATTACAAACAAAGAATTTTATAATTAATTCTGGACGTAATAGTAAGTTACTGTATCTCAATGGGGGGATGAGTGAAAATGGATGGTTGACATCCTCAGACTTACACTTTAGAAATTGACAGTTGAATGGAAAATGCATTAGTCAACCAAGACTTTACTACTACTTTAATACTTTTAGATTCAAGTATATTCTTTCAGGGGAAAAGATGAATGTTCAATGAACAGAGGATTTCCAAAATTTCCTGACAAAAAGACCAGAACTGAACAGAGAATGCAATCACCAAATACACAAATCCAGAGATGCATACAAAGAATCCAATGCTGAGAGAAGGGAGCAGAACCAAGAACAATGTCCACATTAACAACAAAATTGTGAGATAATCAACCCTGATGGATGCAGTTGCTCTCAGCAGTTGAGAAAGCAAGAAGAACCCTATAAGACCAGCTATGGACAATGCTATCCCCATCCAGAGGAAGAAAAACAAAAACAAAACAAACAACAAAAAAATCCCTTCAGAATCTATGAACACTAAATTCACTTTTTAAAAATATCTGTCATGTATTTCTTTCCCTTAATCCTAATTCCTCATTCCCCAAATGATTAATCTGTAAACATGTTTAACACAAATGTGTATGTACAATATTAATCTGACTGCCACTGAGGGGAGGGGAATGGGAAGGGAGTATGGAAGGAGATTTTGCAACATTAAAATATACATAAGCATATGGATAAATGTTGAAAAACTTTCATAATATGTATTTGGAAAAATATCAATTTAAAAAAGATGAGAAAAATTGAGTCTTAAAGAGGGTAAGAGATTTACCAGAGATCACGCAGCTAGTGTTTCAGAAGTGGAATTTTCTGATGTCAAGTTCAATACTCTATCCCCAATGTCAGCTAACTTTCTAAATAAAATTTAGTTCTAGATTGAGGATTCTGTGATACCTCGACTTTTAGGTTTCTCAAGTTCCCTGGATCTAAAAGAAGAAACCATCAAAATCTTTGCTGCAAGTACTCAAACTGACACCTTTGGAAAGTAAAGTACAGTATTTCTTGTCAGCTTTAGACTCTGGGCCTGGTTTGAGTCTTCCATGAACCATTAGATTGCTTTACAAGAGTGGGAACTATCTAAATTACCTTAGGTATTCCTGTTCTCCCATGTAGAAAATATTATTTACTATATATATTATATATATATTATATATCTTATCTAAATTCACTTTGTTGAGAGCAGGGATCTTTTGGTTTTGATCTTTATGACAGGGTCTAGAACAATGTTGTCAGCCTGTCAGGTTCTTAATAAACACTGAAATGGGTGGATGGATGGATAGAGAGAATGATGGAGTGAATAAACTGAGGTCACTTCAAATACTGAAAAAAAAACAAAAAAGAAAATGCATTAGTGTAGGGAGAGATTGGAGGAAACTGTTGATACATTTGGAAGTTCTACCACCAATGAAGTAGTAATATAAGTATTAGTGGTAGTGGTAATAATGGTAGTAGTAGTAGTAGTAGTAGTAGAGATGATGTCAATATTTGATTAAAATAAGACAGTCATAAATCATTCAATAATTAACTAAAAGTAATTTGCTTCATAAAGAAGGAATATGTTAAACTCGACTAAACATTGAAGACAGTCAAAGTTAATTTATTTAACTTAGCTTTCTTGGTTTGTCAACCATGCATTTAAGCCCACTATAGCTCCTCCTCCTAACCATTTTGTATTTAGTCAACCAAGAAGTGTTGGATCGATAGACTGACCTTTTAGTCTAGTAAGTCAACTATCTCAAGGATGGTTTTAATACTTTTAAAGGAAAACTAGCCTAACTTGAATGGAGTTGAGGAATTAGGATAGTGCTTCTATACAAACACACACAAGGACATATGCATACATATATGAAGATATGTAATTAGGCTGATTTCACTGATAGAGGAAATTGTCAATGAAAACTTATCTAACTTAAAAATCTTAAAAAGTAGTCTATCTCTTAGAGATTCTTATATATAATTGCATTTTATATATATATATATATATATAATAGATACTGTTGATAATATGTCTATGTATAGTTGGCTATATGTATAGTGTATAAATGTACAGATAGAGATATAAGTGTTTAATTCCTTTGTAAACCATAGTCCTGGGGTTTGCCAGGGGCAATGATAAGGTAAGTGACTTTCTCATAAGCCTTTGCCTAATATGTATAATATGTAGAACTTGAAACCAGTTCTGTCATCCTCTATGACCAGGTTGTCTCATTCAATTATAGTTCACATTTATGCAGTTCTAACCTAAATGTAACTTTCTGATAAAAAAAGGGTTTAGGCACTTAACTACATGGGATTTTAAGGAAAAAATAAAAAAGTCATTTACTAGAACAAATAAACAGATTGCATATTAAACAAATATGATATTATAGAAAGATCTTTGAATTTGAACTCAAGAACTGTTGAGTGTGGAAAAAAAAGGAAGAAAACAAGTATCATTAAATACCTACTATTTGCGAGGCCCTGTGTTCAGTGCATTTAAAAATATCTCATTTGATCATCACAACATTATATTGGGTAGGTGCCATTATTACCCCATTTTATAATTAAGGAAACTGAGATAGAGATCAAATGATATGCTCAGGATCATATGGCAAGGATGTCTGGTTGCATTTGAACTGATGTCTTCCAGATTCCAAATTCAGTTCTTTAGTACTCCTATCTGCTTTTCACTCAACCTCAGTTCCTTTATCTTTAAAAAGTGTATATACATCACCACCCATCAAAGTTTTTTTTTTTTAAGGAAAGCTCTATATGTGCAAAAAAATGGAATGATTGATTCAGTCACTCTTGAGAACTTTGAGCAATTTCAGGGAAGCAGACAGGGGACACTTCAGTTTAAGTGGCTTAAGTACAGCATTTAGGAAAAGTACCACATTTACATACTTATCAATTCTATTTACAAATAGCTGATCCATGAAAGTCATATCAGGTATATTTGATCTGGTTCTGCCTGTCAATCAATTCTGGTCATTATCCAACTTGGAGTGGGTGTATGAGGAAGAATAAGGAGGGAATTAGGTAATGTTAAACTGATTCTGTAAAAAGGAAATTCCACTGGCAATGGCTATAGAGGGAAATTTAAACAGTAAAATGGAGAGAGAGGAAATTTCTGTGAAGCAAACTACAGTGGATTAAATGAATGAGTGATCACTGTGGTGAAGGGAAGAAATTGGGGTGGGATCATCTCAAAGTTGATAAGGAAAAAATATTAAAAGAAATTTGAACTAGTATGAATATGAAGGGAAAGTATATGAAACCAGTGATGATGAGAGGACTATGGAGTATATGATAGGAAGTGTTTTTTAAATAAATGACCAAACATGCAAAATAGCAAGGTAGACATAGGCATCCAGGACTAGAACACTTATAGGACACAGAATTATAAGACTGAAAAATGAGAGGCAGATTTTTTGGGGAGAAGCTATATCAAACAGTTGTTAGCACAAAGATGATAGTAAAAGAAATTAGAGATGACTCAAAAGAAGATGAAAGTGTCATGAATTCCATCTTGATCAGACAATGTCTGTAGTACTGTGTTCATTTCTGGGAACTACAATTTAAGATGGACATTGACAAACAGTCCTACTTCTAGAAGAGAATGACTAGAATAATGAAAATACTTGAAGTCATTTTCTAGGAAAAGTGAATGAAGTGGGAATTTTTTTTCTTAAAAGGCAGAAAACTTGGAAGGGGGGAATGGAAGCTGTCTTATGGTATTTTAAGGGCTGTCATGAAGAAAGTAGTTTAGGCTTTGTTTAGCTTGAAAAGACATAATGAAGACCTATAAATAAAAAGTAACGGAAAGGCAGATTTCATTTTAACTTAGAGGAAAAATCTTCCTAATATTTAGAATTTTGAAAAATGAAATGTTACTGTTTAAAGATAATTCTCATTGATAAACAACTTTTAAGTAGAGAATGGCTAACTGGTCAAGAATCACATAGTGGAAATTCTTACTGAGATAAAGGATTGATTATACCACATTAAACATGATGATAAAGTTCTAGGAGGTACCCTAAGGAGAACACCAGGATTATTCAATTAAAAGAAATATCCAAATTTTGGTCAGAGAACTATTGGACAAAAGATAATAATATAGTATAAAATTTGGTAAAAATAGATTCAATGAGGTCAGATTCAGGATTAAAGGACTTTTTTTTTAGTTTAACTAATCTGATCTTAAGAGAGTAGATATATTCTGTTCAAAAGACTTTATTGATTTTTTTCCATCATGGGAGAGTCAAACAGATCATGCTTTGTGCAAATTGTCTTTGAGCATGTAAAGTTACATAATAATGCATTGGTGTAGAGGAAGATCATCCAATAAGGAATGAATGTTGGACTTAACAAGTGACATAAAAAAATGTCATCAAAGAAGTATATGCCAGAAACACATATGGTCATACAGTGAGAATGAAGGATAACTGATTGATAGTTCTTGTTTTCCATTGTAATTTATATAAGGCCAAAAGATAATCCTATAAACATTTATATCACATTTTACAGTTTGAAAAATGCTTTATATATTCATAGCAGCCCTGTTTGTGGTGGCAAAAAAATTGGAAATCAAGTAAATGTCCTTCAATTGGGGAATGGCTTAGCAAACTGTGGTATATGTATGCCATGAAACACTATTGTTCTATTAGAAACTAGGAGGGATTGGAATTCAGGGCCGCCTGGAGGGATTTGCAAGAACTGATGCTGAACGAGATGAGCAGAACCAGAAAAACACTGTACACCCTAACAGCAACATGGGGGTGATGATCAACCTTGATGGACTTGCTCATTCCATCAGTGCAACTAACAGAGACAATTTGGGGCTGTCTGTAATAGAGAATACCATCTGTTTCCAGATAAAGAACTGTGGAGTTTGAACAAAGTTCAAGGACTATTCCCTTTAATTAAAAAAAAAACTAATATCTTATTGTCTGATTTTGTTATCTCTTATACTTTATGTTTCTTCCTTAAGGATGTGATTTCTCATCACACTCAATTTGGATCAATGTACAACATAGAAACAATGTAAAGACTGAAAAAATGCTTTCTGTGGGGGGGGGAGGGAAGTAAGATTGGGGGAAAAATTGTAAAATTCAAAATAAATAAAATCTTTAATTAAAAAAGAAAAAGAAGAATGCTTTATACAATTTTATTTCAATTCTCAATAATTCTAAAAGAAGGATTGGTGGGGTAGTCTGATGTCTAGTTGTTGTATTTCACCCTTGAAACCTATAAAAATGACATCACTAGTACAATGCATCTGATTGTGGTTGATTAGACCAATATGAGCTTCAAAACCTCACCATATGTTGAGCACAAATAGTGCATATAATAAACATTTAGGTTGGGATGTTTCTCAATGTAGCTCATGTTTCTTTTGAGCAAAACTGTTTTGCTCCTTATAGCACAGCATCCTCTTTAATACTGACACACCTGTAACACTGTCTCCCATGTCTCAAAATTGATTCCATAGTTCTTTTTTTTAAGTTCATCTATATTTTTGAAACATTCATCCTTATGCATATGCATATTTTTGTTACAAAATTTCCTTCCACCCTCCCTTCCCACCCACCCCCCTCTCCTCAACAGCAAAAGGTCAGGTTAACATTGTACATGCATATTTTTGATAAACATGTTTACAGATTAGTCTTTTTTAGGTATAAGGAATTAGGATTAAGGGAAAGATATAATAAGAGATAATTTTTATAAAATATTATCAGATTCTGAAGGGGTGTTTTTTAGTTTTAGTTTTGTTTTGTTTTTCTTCCTTTGGATGGGGATGACATTGTCTATAGCTGGTCTAATATGACTGTAGAAGCATGGAATGAGTTACAGGATCTGATGCTGAGCAAAGGGACCAAAACCTAGAGAACAATGTATATTAACAACAACCTTGTGAGATGATCAACCCTGATGGAAGCAGTTCCTCTCAGCAGTTCAGAAAGCTAGGAAACTGTGTTAGATTCCATAGTTCTTCAAAGAGCCCTTGAGAGTATTTTTGTGTGATTTCTCTAAAAAATCCTTTTTTAGGCAAATGCACATTTGGAATTCAAACAATGTGAGCAGATCTTGAGAGTTGTGCTCTCTGCAGAAGAGTTTGAATGTTTCAAAATTTCAGCTCAAGAAAAGAATTTAGTACCCAGTATCTTTTCTTATCAGACAATGCCAGAATCCACATAGAAGTCAATCAGTTTCTTGGCGTAGCACTGTTATTTAATAATATGGTCAGTACAAAGATTCTGTAGATCTTCAGTTTGGTGAAGTCTAATACTACTTTCTTACTCTTTCCTTTGGAAGCTCCTAAACACGGGCCATGAGTGAATCAATCTCATCATCTATGTGTACATTCCTGGAAAGTATACTGTTAAGTTAACTTATCCACAACTATCAAAATGTCTCCATTTGCTATATCACCAATAGTATGGATGGTAAAGCAGGATTATGCAGAATCTCTGTTTTCTTGGTGACTATCCTCAGAACAAAATTAGTAGAAATAGCAGAGGCTGATGCATAATCTATTGCATCTAGACCTCAGAGGCTTCATTGTATATGCAATCATCTAAGAACAAAAATTAATGTACCAACTCTTCCACTACTTTAGTCTTGGCTTGTAGCCTTTTAAAGTTAAACAATTTGTTCTAAGTGTGATAACTTATATTGATACCATTTCCATCGTTGTTGAAAGTCTGACAATAGCACTAGAAACACCATGCTAATGCATGGGAGCTAGGTTACAATACTACTTTACTCCATTGGTGACAAGGAAAGGGAAAGATCATCTCTCATTTGGAACTCATGTAAATATGTCATCATGGAACTGGCATATAATACTGATAAAGTTCTCTAGGCATCCAATTTTGCCCTGATCTCTCACCAGACCTCATGATTGACAAAATCAAAGATCTTGGTTAGATCAAGAATTTTGTCTACAGACCTCTGTTCGTCTCTTGGTATTTCTTCTGGAGTTCTCAGGCAACAAATACCATATTGACTTTTTTGGGGCAATTTCTGAAGCCATAATAAATCCTAGGTAGATAACTGTATTCCAGGTGAAGAATCAGCCAATTAAAGATAACTTTGGCAAGAATCTATAGCGATGACTAAGAGGCTGACTCCCCACTATGATTGTCACAGGACAATCTATTTCATTTTTTTTTTTTTAGAGATGGAAAGTAGAGGCATCCCTGAACTCAGGAATGAAACCTCCTTTTGTCATATAAACTGGAAGATGTCAACCTACTTTTATATGAACAAAAGACACCCCTAACTTGTAAATCTCAGCTGCAATAGAATCAGTACAAAAACTTTACCATGTGAAAGAGCCTAATACCATCAAAAAACTTCTTCAGTTGGAAATTTGACTAGGGAGGGATTGACTTTAATAAAAGATATACATACCAAAATAGGGTCAAAAACATATAAAGTGATACCATAGATAAATTAATACACCAATAAATAGTCTATCTGTCAGATCTATGGAAAGAAGATAAATTTATAACCAAACAAGAATTAGAGCACATTATAAGCTGCAAAATGAATGATTTTGACTATATTAAATTAAAAAGGTTTTGCATTAATAAAATCATTGCTGCCAAAATTAGAAGGAAAATAGAAAGCTGGGAAACAATTTTCACAACTAGGAGTTCTGATTAAGGTCTCATTTCTTTTTTTTTCTTTTTTTTAAGGTTTTGTTTTTTTTTTTGCAAGGCCAATGGGGTTAAGTGGCTTGCCCAAGGCCACACAGCTAGGCAATTATTAACTGTCTGAGACCAGATTTGAACCCAGGTACTCCTGATTCCAGGGCCGGTGCTTTATGCACTATGTCACCTAGCTGCCCCAAAAGAAACTGCATGATTTTTTTTTGTTTTTCTTTTAGGTTTTTTTGGCAAGGCAAATGGAGTTAAGTGGCTTGCCCAAGGCCACACAGCTAGGTAATTATTAAGTGTCTCAGACCAGATTTGAACCCAGGTACTCCTGATTCCAGGGCCAGTGCTTTATCCACTGTGCCACCTAGCTGCCCTAAGGTCTCATTTCTAAAGTATATAAAGAATTGTACGAAATTTATAAGGTCACAAGCCACTTCCCAATTGATAAATGGTCAAAGGATATGAACAGACAGTTTTCTAATGGAGAAATTAAAACTATAAATAATCATATGAAAAAAGCTCCAATTAATCATTGTTTAGAGAAATGCAAATTAAAACAATAATAAGGTTTTATCTCACACCTATCAGATTGGCCAAGATGAGAAAAAGGGAAAATGATCAATGTTGGAGAGGTTGTGGGAGGATTGAAACATTGATGCGTTACTGGTGGAATTGTGAATAGATCCAATCTTTCTAGATAGCAATATGGAACTGTCCCAAAGAGCAATAAAACTGATCATACCCTTTGATCCAGCAAATTCAATTCTAGGCCTATAGCCAGAAGAAATTATAGAAAAAGGGAAAAGCCCCACATTTTCTAAAATATTCATAGCAGTTCTTTTTGTAGTGGTAAAGAATTGGAAATTGAGGGGATGCCATCAATTGGGGAAATGGTTAAACCATAAATGGTCAAATTGTAGAGAAGTATGGAATGACTTACAGGATCTCAGGATCTGATGCTGAGCGAAGGGAGTAGAACCACGAGAACAATGTACACATCAACAGCACTGTGAGATGAAGAACCCTGATGCAAGCAGCACCTCTCAGCAGTCCATTGAGCTAGAATATCTGTGTTAGACTGGCTATGGACTATATTATTCCCATCCAGAGGAAGAAAAACAAAACAAAACAAAGCCTCATCAAAATAAAACAACCCTTCAGAATTTGATGAACACTTCATAAAATTTATCTCATATATCTCTACCCCTTAATCCTAATTCCTTATACCAAAAATTACAAATTTGTAAACATGTCTATCAAAATATGTATGTACAATGCTAATCTGACTGAGGGGAGGAGGATGGGAAGTATGGGTGGAAGTAAATTTTGTTACCTAAAAATATACATGTGCATACAATGAAAATAAGTAATTTTTAATTTAAAAATAACAAAATAAAAAATAAAAGATACACAGTCAATGAGCACTTTTTGTAATGTAAAAAGTAAAAAAATCAAACTGGAGAGTAAAGCAGGTAAGAAAGAAAAGGAAGAGGAGCTCTCTGATAAAATTCATCAGCTAAGGACTCTAACTAAACTTTCGAGAGACAGAACCCACAAAGGGACCCAGTGAGGCAGTTCTCCTACTCAAGGTAACCTGGAAAAGAGCAGAAAGGCTCTGCTCCCTGGGATCGGAGAGGCGTCTGCCAGAGGGGTGGCCCGCCAGAGCGAAAGAACTTCAGCCTCCTGGAGGCAGCCCCAGGGTGCTGGGAGTCTCAGCTCACAGCAGCGGGGGAGTCTCCTGAGCTGCACGCCTAGGAGCACTGGGCACAAAGTGGGGGAACAGTGGGGGACCTCTGCCAGAGTGAGCACGTGGAGCCCAGCCCTCAGGGCACACAGCCAGCAGCTTGGTCTTTCCCCAGCTCTGATCCAGGAAACAGAAGCAGGCAGAAATGGTAAGCAGGAGCCCCCAGGGCATGAGCCCATTGAGCTGAGGGAGGGGAGTGAAGAGAGACTGCAGAGCTCTGTCCTCTGCCCCTAGAACAGGACTCTGGGGTTCTGACCACATTCAGATCCTGATAGCAGTCTAGGCCCCCCCATAGAACAGCAGCCCCCCTCCCCACCTCAGCCCCATGGCAGAGGGATGCTTATGGTCATTCACAGACCAGGAGGGAGGACAGAGCCTCACACACAGAGACACTTGTGGGAGTGTCCCAAAAGCTCAGGAAGCACCCCCAAACCAGGCCCAGGCTGGGAAAATGAGCAAGCAAAGAAACAAAAGGAAGACTATTGAGAAATATTTTGCAAATGAGCCCAAGAAGGATCAAAATAGTCTGAAGATGAGGAAGCACAAGCTCCTGCATCTAAAGACTCCAAGAAAAACAGAAATTGGGCTCAGGCTATGACAGAGCTCAAAAAAGACTTTGAAAATCAAATGAGGGAGTTGGAAGAAAAACTGGGAAAAGAAAGGAGAAAGATGCAGGAAAAACATGAAAATGAAGTGAACAGCTTAGTCAAGGAAATCCAAAAAATGCTGAAGAAAATAGCATGCTAAAAACCAGCTTAGGGCAAATGGATAAAACAGTTCAAAAAAGTTATTGAGGAGAAGAATGCTTTAAAAAAGCAAATTTGGCCAGATGGAAAAAGAGATAAGAAAACTCTGAGGAGAACAAATCCTTCAGACAAAGAATAGAATTCAGGGAGATTGATGAATTTAACAGAAATCAGGAGTCAATACCTCAAAACAAAAAAAATGAAAAATTAGAAGAAAATGTGAAATATCTCATTGAAAAAACAACTGATATGGAAAACAGACTTAGGAAAGATAATTTAAAAATTATTGGAATACCTGAAAGTCATGATCAGGAAAAGAGCCTTGACATCATTTTCAAAGAATTACTATAGGAAAATTGCCCTGATATTCTAGAAGCAGAGGGCAAAATAGAAATGGAGAGAATCCACCGATCCCCCAGAGAAAGAGATCCCAAATAACCAACCCCTAGGAATATTATAGCTAAGTTCCAGAACTCCCAAGTCAAAGAGAAAATATTACAAGCAGCCAGAAGGACACAGTTCAAATATTGTGGAGCTGCAGTCAGGATCACACAGGACTTAGCAACAGCTACATTGGAAGCTCGTAGGTCTTGGAATACAATATACCGGAAGGCAAAAGAGCTTAGAATGCAGCCAAGAATGAACTACCCAGCAAGGCTGAATGTCCTCTTCCAGGGAAAAAGATGGACTTTCAATGAACCAGGGGAATTTCAAATGTTCCTTTTGGAATGGCCAGAGCTGAACAGAAGGTTTGATCTTCAGATACAGGACTCAGGTGAAGCATGGAGATTGGAGGAGAGGGGGGAAATATGAGGGACTTAATGATCATGATGAACTGCATGTATTCCTGCATAGAAAAATGACACTGATAATACTCATATGAACCTTCTCAGTTAATAGATCAGGTAGAGAGAGCTTTTATAGTCGAAGCACAGGAGAAAGCTGAATTCAAAGATAAAATATGGTGTAAAAATGGAGTCAATAGAAAAAAAAAGGGAAATGGAATGGGAGAAAGAAAAAGGAGAGGGGGAATAGTCCAAGATATTTCACATAAGATTTTTTTTATTACAATGAGCTATTGCAATGATATGGAAGTGGGGAGGCAAGGGGGAATGAGGGAACCTTTGCTCTCATCAGAGATGGCTAGGAGAGGAAACAGCATATATACTCAATGGGGTGGGTATAGACATCTGGAGTAAGAAGGAGGGGGGAGCAGGGGGAAGGGGTGGGGATGTGAATAAAGGAGGAGAGGATGGACCATGGGGGGAGAGTGGCCAGATATAACACATTTTCTTTCTTACTTCTTGCAAGCTGGGATTGGAAGGCCTGCCCAGGACCACAGGGCCAGGTGGATTCTGGGCCTAAGGGGTGGTATGGGGGCTCAGGGCTTCTTGGCCCCAGGACCAGGGATCTGTCTGCTGTGCCACTCAGTGACCCTACAGCAGAGTCAGAGTGAAAGGAGAGAGAAAATAGAGTACATGGTAGTGGAGAAATAAGAAAGGAGGGAGTTGCAATCAGCAATGGCAAGGGTGGAAAAATATGGAAATAACTTTTGTGATGGACTTATCATAAAGAATGAGATCCACCCATGACAGAGTTGTTGGTGTTGGAACAAAGACTCAAGCACATTTTTTGTTATTATTATTTGGGGGAGGGTGCAGGGCAAGTGGGGCTGGATGGCCTGCCTGGAGCCACATAGTGGGGTGATCTTTGGGTGTCTAGGGCCAGATTTGGACCCAGGTGCTCCTGGCTCAAGGGCCAATGCTCTGTCTACCTCCAAGCCACCCCTACTATTATTACTATTTTATTTTATTTTGGGTCTTTTTTTTCTTTCTTTTTTTTGGTTTTTGCAGGGCAGTGGGGATCAGGTGGCTTGCATGTCACACGGCTGGGTAATTGTTGGGTTTAGGAGGCTGGATATGGACTCAGGTGCTCGTGGCTCCAGGGTTGGTGCTTTGTCAATTGCGCCACCTGGCCATACCTACAATTATTACTATTATTTTTTTTTATTTTAATGTTTTTCTCTCCCCTTTACTTTTTTCGCCCAAGCAAGTTTATCTATATTCATGGGGGAGGAGGGATATTTTGTTTACTTGTAAACAATAATATTTTATTAATGTAAAAAAAATTTGTACAAAATGAGAATAAAAAATAAATTAAAAAAAAGAAAGAAAAGGAAACAAGAAATGTCTCTTTTATATAGTGAAAAAAAATCAGTCTGGGAGAGGACAACCCCCAGAGCTTCTGGTCATAGAAGAAAAAATTGCTATTTACATTCACTCTAAGCCAACCAAGTTCCAAATAATGACCAAGTAGGCTTAACCTGAGATGCATTGTTGACCCAGGCAAGGAGAATCTGAGTTATTTGTGATAAACCCCAAGAAATCTTAGCAGGCCTTTGAGTAGAGTACCCACAATTACAGGAACAAAAGGGATAAGGAAGAGAGGAGAAAGGAGGGAAGAAAAAGGAAAAGATGGGGGGAAGAATGGAAAGGAAGTAAGAAAAGGAAAGAGAGAGAGATGAGGGATAGGGAGGATTTGGACAAAAAAGAGGACAAAAGAAAAGAAGAAAGAGAGGAAAGAAGGGAGGAAAGGGGGAAGAAGTCAGATGGCAGTGTAAAGGTAGGATTTCTCAGAAGTTCTCATCCAAAAATATTCTAAAATTATGACTCTAAATTTTTGGGACAAGAACCCACAGAAAGACCCAGTGAAACAATATTCCAGCCCAAGATAGCTTGGAAGATCCATAGGAATACTGTTCTACCAGGGACAGAAGGGGCAGCACATCAATCAGGGTCAAGTCCTGCCAGATTAAAAGAACTACAAGTTTCCAGGAATAGCCATGAGGTACCAAGATTCCAGGGGGCTCTACAACATGTGGAAGTGGAAGTGGTTTGCAGACCTCACAACCCAAGGATCATCAAGCACAACCTGGAAAATCAGCAGGAAAACTTTTGTCAGAGTGAGCATGGAGACCAGACCAATATAGCCCAGGCCCTGGGAAATGGAAGTAGGCCTACAGAACCACCCAGCAAGGAGCCACCCAGCAGCTGCCTCAAGAGTGTTCAGCCCATGGAAGATAAAGGGGTGCTGCGGAGACTGTTGAGGTCTCTCCACTATCCCTAGGACAGGACTCTTGTGCTTTGTCCATATTCAGACCCTGGTCATAGTCTGGGGTCCCCTATAGCCATAGCAGAGCAGGGAATCTCCTCACAGCTTCTATGCAGAGGGGAGTGCATGTGGTCCTTCATAGACCAGAGCACAGCAAAGAGAGCAGTCAGAGTGTCTCATAAGACACTGGAGGTCTTTCAGGGTGTTCCAATAATATTCAAAAGCTTGGGAAGCACCTCAAAATGAGGGCGTTGGCTGAGGAAGTGAATAAACAGAAAAATAAGAATCTGATCATAGAAAATTACTTTCGTTCCATGAAGGATCAAAATACACACTCAAAAGTTGACAAAGTACAAACTTTTGTATGTAAAGCCTCCAAGAAAAAAATAGGAATTAGTCTTGGGCTAGGGAAAGCTCAACAAAGATTTTGAAAATCAAGTAATGGAGGTAGAGGAAAAATTGGGAAGAGAAATGAGAGTGATGCAAGAAAATCATGAAAAGCAACTCAGTAGCTTAATGATGCATTGCTAGTGGAGTTGTGAATGTATCCAACCATTCTGGAGAGCAATAGGAAACTATGCCCAAAGTGCAATAAAAATGTTCATTCCCTTTGACCCAGCATTCCAATTTTAGGCCTATATCCAGAAGAAGTCATCAAAAATGTGAAAAGTCCCAAAATATTCATAGTAGTTCTTTTTGTAGTGGCAAAGAATTGGAAATTGAGGGATGCCATCAATTAGGGAATGGCTAACAAGTTATGACACATGAATATCATGAAATATTATTGTTCTATAAGAAACCATAAATAGTTAGACTCTAGAGAAACATGGAATGATTTACAGGATCTGATGCAAAGCAAAGGGTAAAGAACCAAGAGAATAATATATACATTAATAACAACATTGTGAGATGATCAACCTTGATGGAAACAGCTCCTCTCAGCAGTTCAGAGTGCTAGGACAACAATATTAGCTTGGCTATGGACAATGTTACCCATTTCCAGAGGAAGAAAAAGAAAACAAACCAAAAGGAAAAAACCCTTCAGAATCTTAGGAATACTTTAGAAAAATTATTTCTTATGTATCTCTTCCCCTTAATCCTAATTCCTCATACCAAAAATGACTAATCTGTAAACAATTTTATCAAAAATATGTTTGTTCAATGCTAACCTGACTGTTTGTTGCTGAAGGGAGTGTCTGGGAAGAGAGGATGGAAGGAAATTTGGAAATTTTATAACTTAAAATTATACATGTGCATATTGCTGAAAAAAATAAATAAATTTAAAGAAAAAGAATGGAGGACAGACATGGAGGTCAATAAAGTCAATAAAGTCAATGACTTCAGTATTGATAGTTCATGGTCTGTTGAGAAGACTATGGAAGTGTTCAACCCATCATATCTTTATCAAGGTGACTCCATCAGCAATGAGTATTTAACATGCCCCATAGTTTTTTGACCCATAAGTCTTTTGACCTGAGTGTAAGCTCAGGTACGCTTGACTCCAGAGCCAGTACTCTACCAACTCTATCCATAAAATAGCCTACTAATAAACCCTGTGGAATTTTCCTTTTTTTTAGCAGCTTCTGAGTTTTCCCACCATTTTTGACAAGTCAATCTTTATGTTTATGAGTGTTCCGACTCAGATAAGTAAGTGCTGGACTGTACACCACATCTCAGAAAGCTACTCACTCCTTTTTTGCACCATTGTTGCCAACTCTGCTTTCCCTCAATGTTTATAACAATCTGTTCATTCATGGAGAAGAGCTCTGATCAATTGGTATGAAGTCTTGCCTTGGGGACAATGGTTTTGTTGAATGAAAATGGACAAGTCTTTGATTGATCCAACACTCTGAACCTTATATTATTTTTAGTCAGTCTCATATCCTGTTTATCTTTTCTCCTTATAATTACATAGTCTATTAAATGCTAATGTTTTGTAAGGGTACTCCTACAAAGTTTTATTGCATTTAGGTAAATGGAAGATAGTGTTGGTGATAAGAGTGCAATGAGATACACAAATATTCAGTACTAAGTAAACATTACTATTTATGATTTCTTTCCATGTATGATGGTCTATATCTTCACTGGAATTAAAGTCACCCAGAATTACAAACTTGTCCCCTTTTGACACATTGATGATAAGGGTCCAGATGTTCATATTTTTTTCTTTAACCTCATCAGGATTCTTCATGAATGAAGCATAGACATTGATGATATCATGGCACTTTCCCACAAGTGGCAATAACATTGTCATGCACTTGTCTTTGAAGACAGAAAAAATATTTTAGGATGGTTTAGGGGTCTGAGAATGTGTGAATGAATTCACAAAAAAGATCAACTCCTAACCCAGAAGAATTTAGAGACAATTAAGTTTATTCATGTATTACTGTGGTTAAAGAAATAAAGAAATTCAATAATAAAATGGGCTAAATTTCTTAGGGAAATCCTAGCAAAACTAAGAGAGAAAAAAAGAGTAAATAAATGCAGTTGCAAGGTCATAAGCAAAAGCTAGAGAATTTAGCAGGGTTAAAAAAAAAAGGAACATAAGGACAACTAAAAGAGTTGCTGCTGGTTTTCTCCTTCTGTTAGTCAAGATGCCAAAAGGGAAGAAGGACAAGGGGAAGAAGATAACTTTAACCCCTGTTGTGAAGAAACAGGAGGACAAGAAAGAGGTCAATCTTTTGTTGAGAAGAGGCCCAACACTTTGGTATTGGTCATCCAGCCCAAAAGGGACTTTCCTCTATTAGTCAAATGATCTCAATCCATCTCAATCCTTTATAACCATTTGAAAATGTCACAGGCAATTAAGCAGTTTACCCAAGACTTTGGCTTGTCAAATAGCTACTCAGCTTCTTAAACTGACTCACAAGTATAGGTCTGAGATAAAGTAAAAGCAAAAAAACAAAGGTGTAGTCTCAGACTGAACAAAAAGCTGCAGGTAAAGAAGATGTCCCTACCTAGAGACTACCTGTCCTTAGAGCAGGTGTTAACAATGATACTATGGGGCAGTTAGGTGGCACAGTGGATATCAGGAGTACCTGAGTTCAAATCCAGCCTCAAATATTTAATAATTACCTAGCTGTGTGGCCTTCAGCAATCCACTTACCCACATTTGCCTTGCAAAAAACTAAAAAAAAATGATACTACTCTGATAGAAAGCAAGAAACCAAAATTGGAAGGGACTGCACATGACAGGAACCTCATTGAGTTAATGGTCTCCCTCCCTGTCTTGTACCAAAAATGGGGGTTCCTTACTGTATTATTAGAGATGAAGCAAGAGTGGATCACTTAGTTCACAAGAAGACCTACACAAGCATTGTCTTCACAGAGGTTAATCTGCTAGAAGCCATCAAAACCAATTGCAATGATAAGTATGAGACCCATCATCACTAGGGTGGCAATGTTCTGAGTCAAAAATCAAGTGATTCATATTGCCATGCTGTAAAAGGCAAAAACTAAGAAACTTGCAATCAAATTAGGTTAAATGTATGTTTGATATTTTTTCCTACATAAAAATAAAAGATTTAAACAACAATTTAAAAGAGTGGCAGTTGGGCTGATTAGGTACAGCCAACAGGGGATATGTGAACATATCATAAATTGAACAACATAAAAAGAAAAATTAAGGACAGATGTAAGGGCATTGCAATCAGGTTGATAATAGCAACTGCCAGCGCAGCAACTAGGCTGAATCAGCAGCCATCAAGTTAGGGTGGTACTAGGGAGAGATTAAGGAGTGGGTAACAGAGACTTTGTAAGTCCTGGGGGGATCAACTTAATGGCTTCAAGTGGTATCAGTAAGGTAGACAATGGGTTGTAAGTTTGGGAGAGTTTTAAATAGTTTCAGTAGCCCTGAAAAATGGGATAGGAATAGATTCCATAACTCAATAACAATCCTTTCAGGTTAGGGCAGGGTTTATTGTTTTGTTGCTGGGGTTTTACCATTGCTTGCCAGGGGCAAGGTATTTCACTGAAGTTCATTGACCCCATCATCTTCACTCTTTTTTGGGGGAGCCTAAAAGCTTGTTGACTAAATTAAATTTTATTGCAAAACTTATACCATTTCATGATGAAGTATAGGAGATATTAGAAAAATATACTTTATATTTATTAATCTGTAACCTCTGTACTAACCATGTATTTCCAAACCCATTATCTAATATATGAGAAGAGATCAATGAACTTTTAGTAAAGTACCTTATTCCTCCCTGGCAAGAACTCAGTAAATTCCTGCTGCTAGGCACAAAACAAGCCCCTTTCAACAAATGGATCCCTGCCTTAGACTGAAAGGATTAAATCTTCAACCTAGCACCCCTCAGCCACATATCTCATCTCTGCCCTCTGAACTATAGCTCCTACATCCTCCTTAAAAGCTCAGCACATTCCTCATATTGAGCAGATCTTATGCCTTTGAAGGATAGCCCATTCTAGGGAAATATGACCCCCCACCCTTTTTCCCTTCTCTATTATTTATTTTGTCTACTACTTATGCTGTGTCTTATTGTGAAACTAGCCCGCTCTGGGGAAGCATGATTCCCCAAATAATCACTCACACTCTTTCTTACCTTTTAGCTTTTCTTGATGGTCTCACCAGCCCAATTGTAGCCATTTCTTCTTAACTCTTATTACTTCTACTGAAACTCACTATCTTGTTGATTCTCCAAAGAACTTAGCTTGTGAACTTTTTATAGTAATCTGTAAATCTTTGCAATAACCTTTAATTTAAACCCTTTCCTCCCTCCTGTGTCAGAGTTAGTGATTTCTTCACCCAAAATGAGGCCACTCAGATGCTAAAGTCCTACTACCCCACCCCCCTTCTCCAGGGAATTTCCTCCTATTTTGGTCATTTTAGAAAGACATCCAGCTCTGCCTTTGATAAGTTGCATTCATTTGCCAGTCTTGCTTCTCTCAGGGATGCTATTTGGATGCAATACCTCCCTGAGTTCTTTCACAAAACAAGAGTTGAGTATTTCAGATTCCTTGAATTTTCAGATGTCTATTAGTATACATACATTCCCTGTGTCAATAGTGAGTAGAAATATCTTTGCAAAAATGTTTTGCTGTGTCTTCTGTAATAAGCAGCCCAGGGTTAGATTAGATGCAGCAGACAATTTTAGGCACCTTTTTTTAGACCCTTCCTCACACCTGGAAGTAAGCAATACAAGTCTTAAAAACAGACTGCTTGGAAACCAGGGGACTGCAGAATACTACTTGGGCTTCATCATTTTCCATTGCCACAGGACTTCAAGATAGGTAATAATTGTAAACTGTTATGGGTAATGTCTTTTGACTTACACATAAATTGGATATAAGTGAGTTGTGTGACATCATCAGTCTCACTTTCTATTCCAGTGTCATTGAGATATATTGGCAAGACACAAATCAATACAACTAGTGATAACTTGAGATGCATTAAATTATCTTGGTGTCCTTGAAATCTAACCAAGCTTTAAGTACTCTATACTTCTGTCACCTTCTTGGCTGTTGGAAGAAATTTTTCTCATTTACCTAGTCCCAGTGGGGAAAGGTCTTCTCATGCTGAGGGTAGACATCCCGTAACTCATTGATGGGTTTGAGACCTGTCCATTACTTTTTTTTTTTAGGTTTTTGCAAGGCAAATGGGGTTAAGTGGCTTGCCCAAGGCCACACAGCTAGGTAATTATTAAGTGTCTGAGACCAGATTTGAACCCAAGTACTCCTGACTCCAAGGCTGGTACTTTATCCACTATGCCACCTAGCCGCCCCAATGTCCATTACTTTCAACCGATATGCTAAAATAGAGTATGGCTGTTGCATTTGGTACAGTTTCTTGGAACTGCAGATGATACTTGAATGATGGGTTTACACCAAAGGTGAAGCAACCCTGAATAGGGCTTGTCAGCCTTCACACCAGAGGTACTAATCTTCCCTGAATGTCTAAACACAACAAAAGAAGTAATAATGACTCTGGAACTAAAAGTTTTTGGTTCAAATCTTGCTTCTATATATCTAACTCTGAGCATATTACTTAGCCTCTGAACCAATTTTGTTAAAAAAAATTGATTGGTGATCCTATGATCATATGACCTCATGTGGCAGACTCATTGAAAAATAAAGAAGAAAACCTTGTGGGATGGGCAGACATAAAAAGTTAGTGATCTGTTTTGTGAGAGGGGATCAGTCCTCTCTATGGAATAATGTTTTTGATGTTGATAATTAATTAGAGTGTTGATAATTAATTAGAATCATTGACAACTAAAATCTTTATAGGCTTACGGGAAATAATAAAGAAAATGATTGTGAAAGAATCAGTTTGTCATGCTATTAAGTTTTTCCTCTATTTTTATCCTCTTGCTGAATTATTTAAAAGATAGAAATTCAATAGTTTTCCCATCTCTTCCTCCTGAATAGAACGCCCTCCCATTCTGTAAACATACATAAGAATTACAGGAGCCTGAAATAAAGATAGAAATGAAGGAGGAACACCATAGGAGAGAATATGTTCATTGTGTTGTCTTTGAAGAAAGACCTCTCTTTTTAGAAAAAGCTGTAAATTCCCTGTGTATAAGACAAGACCTGTGCAAGGATTTAAATCACTTGCGATGTACCAAGAATACATGAAAGGAAGAGACAAGACCCAAACAGAGAAGCTGAAAATAACTTGCTATCTGAACATTGCTCCTTTGAGCAAATGTCACCAGGAGGGCAGAAAGTTCTCAAGAAGACTGAAAGTATCCAAAGTACATCAGAAAACATACTGTTTCCATTCTTCCCTCTTTTCTAGTAGTCACCTACTGAGTGAAAAGGTTTACTCAAACTCTAAACAAGTGTATAGCATTAAATAACTGTGAGCTACAAGAATGTGATATTTAAGGCTGACTTGCAATTTTGATGGACCACTTTGTTCACTACATAAATAGAAATTCACAAAATTTATTTAGATTTGATTATTTGTTCCCAAAATTCTTTGTTCTCTCAGACTCAGTTCAGATCTCTAAAAAAAGTCTTTCCTGATTCTCCCAATAGCTGATATCCTCCCATATATTCTACATATATTTTGAATTGATAGATAGATAACAAATTACTGCCTACCTTCTTTAAAATGCAAGTTCTGTGAGAGCAGAAATGATTTTAGTTTTATCTTGTTATGCTCATGATTAAGCATATATCTCTCATATAGAAGGATCTTAAAAATGGTTTTTAATGGAAACTTTTTTGTAAAAGCATAATTTCAGAAGGTTACAGAAGTCTTTGACAAAGTTGCTGATAAAATCTATGCTTAATTCATACTTTATACAATCATTTGTAAAACAAGAAAAACTTTATATAATTTAAAACATTTTGTAAGCATTATTTAAATTATTTAGTAATGATACATTTTTCATTTGACAAAAGAAAGTACATTAATTTTAGGGTGGCATTAGTTTTACAAATTTTTTCCAAAAAAATTTACAAATTTTACAAATGCTACCTAAAGGAAATAATTTAACTTTATTTCTTTCTTCTAATATAATTCTTAGCTAATGCCATTTATTTTTTTCTTCTTCTGAACTTTCTCTTCCATTTTTCTTTAAGTTCCTGTCTTTAGATTCCACCTATCAGGTACTATTCAAAGAGAATTGTATAACCATGCCTTTAGAAGTTCACAACAAATAGTTAGTAATAGTGAAGCATTAAAGAATGTAGATAAAGAATAACAACTTCCTGGACCAGTGGAATAGACTAGGTGCAATAGCAGGAAATGATTATAGTAATCTGCTGTTTGATAAACCCAGAGAGTCCAGCTATTGGTATAAAAACTCTCTCTTCAATAAAAACTGCTGGGAAAATTGAAAGTTAGTATGGAAGAAACGTAGATTAGACCAACACCTCACACCCTATACCAAGATAAGATCCAAATGGATACAGGATTTAGACAAAAAAACAATATTATAAGCAAGCTTGAAGATCAAGGAGTAGTTTACCTGTCAGATCTATGGAAAGGGAAACAGTTTATGACCAAGGAGATGTAGAACATCACTAAAAACAAACTAGATAACTTTAATTACATTAAATTAAAAAGCTTTTGCACAGACAAAATCACTGTAACCAAGATCAAAAGAAATGTAGTAAACTGGGAAACAATCTTTACAACTAGTATTTCTGATAAAGTACTCATTTCTAAAATATACAGAGAACTGAGTCAATTTTTCTTTAAAAAAAATAAGTCATTCCCCAATTGACAAATAATCAAAGGTTATGCAAAGGGCAATTTACAGTTGAAGAAATCAAAGCAATCTATAGTCATATGAAAAATTGCTCTAAATAATTACTTATTTGAGAAATGCAAATTAAAGCATCTCTGAGGTACCACCTCACACCTCTCAGACTGGTCAATATGACCAGAAAGGACAATGATCAATGTTGGAAGGGATGTGAGAAATCTGGGATACTAATACATTGTCAGTGGAGCTGTGAACTCATCCAATATTTCTGGAGAGAAATTCGGAATTACACCCAAAGGACAACAAAAATGTGTGTACCCTTTGATCCAGTAATATCACTACTGAGTCTATACCCTGAAGAGATGATGAAAAAGGGTAAAAACATCACTACAAAAATATTCATAGCAACCCTGCTTGTGGTGGCAAAGAATTGGAAATCAAGTAAATATCCTTCAGCTGGGGAATGGCTTAATAAACTGTGATATACGGGGGTGGCTAGGTGGCATAGTGGATAAAGCACCGGCCCTGGAGTCAGGAGCACCTGGGTTCAAATCCAGTCTCAGACACTTAATAATTACCTAGCTCTGTGGCCTTAGGCAAGCCACTTAACCCCATTTGCTTTACAAAAACCTAAAAACAAACAAACAAACAAACAAATAGATAAATAAATAAATAGATAAATAAATAAACTATGATATGTGTATGCCATGGAACACTATTGTTCTATTAGAAAACAGGAGGGATGGAACTCAGGGAAGCCTGGAGGGATTTGCATGAACTGATGCTGTGTGAGATGAGCAGAACCAGAAAAACACTGTACACCCTAGCAGCAACATGGGGGTGATGATCAACCTTGATGGACTTGCTCATTCCATCAGTGCAACAATCTGGGACAATTTGGGGCTATCTGCGATGGAGAATACCATCTGTATCCAGAGAAAGAATTGTGGAGTTTAAACAAAGACCTAGGATTATTACCTTTAATTTAAGGAAAAAAAAAACCTTAGATCTTATTATGTAATCTTGCTGTCTCTTATACTTTATTTTTCTTCCTTAAGAATATGATTTCTCTCTCATCACATTCAATTTGGATTAATATATTCCATGGAACCAATGTAAAGACTAATAGATTGCCTTCTGTAGGGGGTGGGGAGAGGGAAGGGGGGGGGGAATTGTAAAACTCAAAATAAATAAAATCTTTAAAAGAAAAAAAAGGATAACAGCTCCCAGTCAATAGGAAGTTGTGCAGTAACATATTAGTTATAAACATTGTTAAAGATCTTTATCACAAAGTTTGTTAAGAGGAAATGGTTTCAGAGGTATGTGAAAAAATATTGCTTTGAGGATGGAAATTACATATCTCTTTTCTGTGGAAAACAAACTTTTTTTTAGGGATGAAAGTTGTTTGTTATATTCTTTCATATAATGAAGGCATGACAATAAAATAGGTTTTTCCCTAAAATGTTATCTGATTCTTATATCAATAGTCTAAGACTACTGAAAATACTATAAGATTAACAATTCAAGTGTGGGAAGGAAAATTTATAATATTTGTTAATTCTAGTCCCAAAATGTGCAAAGTTATTTTTGCTTCAAAATCTGGTTCTGAGCATGTACACTAACAAAATTATTCTTTCAGAGGCAGACCCAACCAAGATGCTCACTATTCATATATTTAACACTTAATAACGAGGTAGATTGGAAATATTTTCTTCCTTCAAAAAGAAGGAAACCAAATGAAAAGTCAAATGAAAGTCTAAAATTAATTTTTTGAAGAATGTCACTGTTCAGATCCTTAAGGAAACTACTTACAAGGGTCTAAACTGTAAGTCTGCCTTTCAAATATCTTTTCATGAGCTCATTTTTTATTTTACTCAATGCTCTTGGATGCTGAATGAGACAATTCATTTTGTGTGTATTTCTCCCAAAGCCTAGGGCTTAAGAGGGGATTATGTACTTTTCTATAGGTGGATGATGTTGCATAATGTATGTGTAATTATTTAAAAGTATATTTATAATATGGATATAATGGAACTTATCCTGAGTCATCTATAGCCAGAGGTGGCTTTAATGACTTTCCCAGTACAATATGGATCCACAAGTCTGTTTTTCAGTCATATACTATATGCTTGATGACTATGTTAATGTTACATACATTCACTTATCTGTTCTATTTCCTGACTTGCTTATATTTTAAATTTCAACTAGAGCATGATATTAGCATATTTCTTGCATTTGATTAGATCATATTTTATAAATTATATGCATTTTTATCCAGATTTGGCTCTGTGAACCTTGCCATCTGTTTAGTTTGTCATTGCATTTATTTTTAATTTTAATTCACTCAGTGTTGTATTTTTGACTGAAAAATGATAGAATATGGTTATGTATGGCTCATATGCCTATAAAGTTACATAGGATGTAACTTCAACCTAAGGCTACCTTGGAGACTTTTGAATTTTTACATTATAGACTTCTGATTCATTGGTATGTGCTCACCAATCAATAACTAAAAATGCAATGATCCTAGAAATTCCTTGAAGAAATATAAAAGACAAACTACTACATAATCTATGGTTTATATGAATGTACAGGTAAAGCTCTTTAGTCCATCATGGGTTACTATATTTTATAGATTACCAATCCAACAAAATACAATAAAAAAAACATTTGAATCATAAGATGCATTTGGTTAATTTATTTTGACATTGTTAGCTGAGTTTCAATTATTTATGATAATGCTTCACTGCATCTAAAATAAATAGTTATAGAGATTTAAAAATCAATATTCCAATTAGAAGCTTACCACACATAAATCTGCAAAACTGTATAAATTGTATTTTGTAGCCAAATATACACTTCAAATATGCCCTTATGAACCAGACAGTTTATGAAATATATTCCAGGTGGCTGATAAATCCAAAATGTGGATTATTATGTCAGTCACAGGTGAAGTCTACAGAGGACTTTACCTTTTAACCAACTCTGTTAAAAACAGATGAGGCAGACAGAGGCCAACTTCTCCTCTAATAGAAAGATGTTGTTTAGCCAGAGCCCAGAGGAAACAAAATAATGATTATTTTTAAAAGGGCCTGGGGAATCTCAGTTAATAATTATATAGCTATTGAAACCAGTGAGGGTGATTCTGGTTAGAGTTTCCAAATGCAAACCCTACTTTTTTTTGGACCTATGAAATCATGATAGCATTCTGACAAGATCATGGAGACTCAATTTCCTCATCCACAAAATGAGGATAAATCCACTGCCTATCATATAAAACTGTTGTGAGAAAAGAACTCTGTAAATTGCATATCTATGGGAAAGACTATCATGATTGATATTATAATCTTTACTTATATCCAAAGAAAAAGCAGGGCTGAACTCAGGAACAGGAGCAACATGGGTTTAGTTTCTCCTCCAGCAGCTTCCAATTGTATACTTATACAAAGGAGTTTAGTTGAAAGAAAAAGAGAAAAAGATCCTGACAATAGAATAGAAGAGGGAAGCACTGAACAAAGGAATTTAGTATATTAGTTATGGGCATGTTCAAAGATGGCAACTTCTTAATAAAATACAAATGATGCACATTTTCAACTAATAGTTCTGATAAAATTTTTAAGTTATTCTGGTCATTTTTTTCTATGTATTCATCTTAACATATATATTGAAATGATAATATAATGATATTATAAAACATTTTCATATATCATAGCTTTGGATTTCAGATTGGGGGAACTCTGTTTTAATTGCTGTGGTAAACTCCTGGTGCAGAAGTACATTGAAAACAGGGATTGTCTAATACTTTTATTTGTGTTACCAGTGCTAAACATAGTATTTAATATAAAGTACAGGTTTATTTAATGTTTTTCCATTCATTTCATTCACATTGGCAACTCATCTATGTCTTAAAATCTTGGAGCATTTCTGTAGTCACTGAAAGTTTAGGTGACTTAGCTGTGTAGGTGCTGATCTCAGTCTTCCTGATTCCCAGAGCTACCCTTAATCTTTTTCCTTTTTTGTCTCTCTTTTGGTTATATTTAGGATAAAAGCATCAGCCCCTCACTCCATCTCAATGATTTTTTCGGTGATTCTTGAAGCCATCTGTGAAAACCAGATCCATAAGCTGTGTTGTCCAGCTAAAGGTTTCTGGGTTCGGGGTTTTGGGGTGAAAGAAATAACTTAAATAACTTAATAAATAACTTAAATAACTTAAAAGAACAACTCTTGACCCAGAAGAATATAGGAACAAAATGAATTTTTTTTTATGTGTTACTGAGGATATTAAAGTGACAAGGAAGTAGCAAAGTTAGGAGAGAAATTAAGGACAGTTGTGAAGGCATAGCAGGCTGATAACAGTGGCCACCATCAGGGGATAAGATCAGGTTATATAATGTATGTTCTGGGAAAAGGATAAGAGAAGAGTTAAAGTAGTGCTCCTGAGGGGTTAAGGAATGGGTAACCCAGATAGAGTATGTCAAAAAGATTGTGCATATCCTGAGGGATTAATTTAGTTTAAAGTGGTATCTTTAAGGTAGACAATGGGATGGGAATAGGTCCCAGGAATTTAAAGACTTAATCCTTTCAGTTTAGGGCAAGGATTTGTCTAGTCCTTGCCAGGGGGCAAGGTACTTGACTGAAGTTCATTGGCCACATATGTATGTATGTATGTATATATGTATGTATGTAAGCGTGGGTGTTTGTGTGTGTGTGCACACGAAGACTTTGCACAGCCCTCAATTATTAAATCCATTCACTTGCATAGCATGGCATCACATCCCTGATTTCTTTCCTTGTTTCTTTCCTTTCTTCTTTCATTCTCCCTCCTAAGAGACCATTCTTTGCTTCATTTCTTTTTTATCTGCCTTACTCACTGAATGAGTATTGCCTCAATCAAACTGAGACCTGTTAAAGACCTTAGTTTAAAAAGGCCAAGCTCTCCTACCGCATCCAGGGTTAACCTAATCCATATCTGACCATTGAACCTAGATACTCTGGAGGAGAAAGTGAGGGTGGTGACATAGCTCAGCACTCCCCCACTCAAATCCATTTTACTTACATGTCGTGGCATCACATCCCTTAATGTTATGGTCCTCTTTGAGAATGAAGGACCACCACCAACAGTCCAGTAAAACCTATGAACATTTCTTAATGTTGTGCGATTTAAATTCACAATTAAAGGAAATATTACATTTGAATTAGAAACAAATGAAAATAGAGTTGCAATTTTTTTTTTGTTATCCAAGTTCAAGGAACCTCTGTATTTTCTCCACAAGGATCTGTGAATACTAGATTAAGAAATCTTGGTCTAAGTATCACCCCATAAAAAAAGATAGCTCAATGTGTGGTAAGATGCAAATCCTATCTTTTGTGTCAGTTTTTAAAAAAGAACCTCTATTCATTTCTGACTCTTACACTGGCTACCTGATTGACCTCAGACAGATAGCTTATAAATCACTTAGCAAATAGGTGACTCATGTATGTGAATAAAGAAGACATGGATTCAGATTTTGCCTTGGCTTAGATACTCACTAGAAATCCTGGACAGGTCACTTGACCTCTCAAGTCAAAAATATCCTCATCAATTGATTGATTGATTATTGTATTTAATACCAACTGTAACACCATATGTTTGATGTTTTAAGGTATACCAAGCACTTTTCATAAATTATGCCATTTAAACCTCATGACAACCTATTGCTTCAATATTGTCCCCATTTACAGAAGAGAAAATTTAACCTATTTTTCTTATGTAAAGTAAAATTAGATATTATGGCCTCTGGGGTAACCATCAAAATCTATACTCCTGAACATTAGTTATCAAATAAAATTGCTTAATTTTATATGATTTTAAAACAGTCATTACTAATATTTTTGGATTGTGGTGTATGTTATGCAACTTCATGGTATGGACTAGAATTGTGCTGAAAAACAAAATAAGAACTAAGTCATACATAAATATATAAAGAGAATTCCTATGGGAATTTTAGTGCAAAGTGGCAAGGAAAGACTCACTTGTATCTGGAAATACCAAAGAGGTACCTGTGGATCATTTATTCATTTTTTAAAAATGATTCTTTCTCATGTGTTTTATAAGACTTACCTTAGCAATTTTATTAAAAACTCACTTTTATATCTAGTTTTATCCAAAAGGGAAATGTTGACATAGATCTGAGGTTCTTATTATTGAATTAACTATGCATTCTTTATTCATTCTGAATTAGTCACTTAGATTGAGTGATCTTTGTTAGGTGTATTTTGCCAAAACTCAAATAATGAATGATATCTCCCTAGGGTCATGAGGTTCTGTCTAGAATTTTACCACAAGAAGTTAGCAAATCTCAGGAAATGCACATAAAATATCTTGTTACTATTTTGTGATCCATAATGATGATATCCATCAACTGTGGCCACACACTTTGATTTGCTCAGGAATAAAAGTAGATAATAATTTGATCATGTAGTCAGAAAAGAGTTTGCCCAGTAAATGCTACAGTTGTGTCCTGGAATAAAATTTTTTAATTTTAATATAGAACAAACTTAGAACTTTGACCTTTAAAACCTGTGGTCTGAGATTCCACAAACACTTTCATAGAGGATGACACATAGTCATCTAATAGAATAGCACAAAACTTTCATAATGGCCCAATGCAGGTGCCCTTGCTACAGGAGTTCTTTACCTTAGTTCTATAAATCTCCCTGTGAGGAATATAGGGGTGTTTGGATTCCACAAGAATGTGAAGGGAGAATTATTAGTTTACATTACAAAGACTGGGATCTGCCTCTATTGTTGCCTATGGGCAGGTATTTGAGTTAAGACAAAAGACTTAGCTTCAATCTAATCAGGTCAAGTCTGCCCCACTAAGTGCTAAGTTAAGGAGGGAAGTTAAGGTTTTTGTTCTTTAGTAAAATGAATAGGGAAGGGAAAACATAAGGGGACAATTATATGATTAGATTGTGACTCCAACCAACAATTGACATGAAGGGGCAGCAACAAAACCTTTTAAACTGCATATAAGACCTAACATTTCTGGGATTCCTCATCCAATCTCTCTCCCTTTGAGAGAGGTGTGCCATTTATTAAGATGTCTTCATTAAAAAAAAAACATTTTAATCACTCTGGACTAAATATTCATGAGCCATTTATAAACAGTCCCCATGCATTCATGGATAAATTTCAGGGAGCATATGAACTTGTATGGGAAAACACTGGCTTGTTTTCAGTAACCATTAACAGAAAATTATCCTTTCTTTCAGTTATTAATGTGGGCAACAAAACATTTTTAAAAGGAGAGGTCTGTAGGTCTCATCAGATTGCCAAAGGAATTCATGACACAAAAAATATGGGTAAAAATCTCTGATCTTTAGGGTAAATAGAAAAAGTATGTCAAAGGAAATCCTAGACTCAAGATCCTTAAGATATATTTACCTCTTTTGTTCCATCTTCTGTTATTTATCTGTAAAAGAAAGAAAGGAAAAGAAGGAAGAAAGGGAAGGAAGAAGAGAGAAAGGGAGGTTAGAAGAAGGAAGATGAATGACAATGATAATGAGAATGAGGATGGGGACCATAAGGATGAGGAGGACAAGAAAGATAAGAAGAAAAGGAAGGAAGGAATAAAAGAAAGGAGGAAGGCAGGATGGAAGGAAGGAAAGAAGGGAAAAGGAGGGAAGAAAAGAAAGAAAAAATTAATAATCAATTAGAGGATAATGACGAGGTAAGTTTTTCAATGGTATAAGAAAGTTGCAGGTTAGGGTAAGTTATCAAAAATACATGATTCATTTACTTGATAGCCTAAATCATATGATCATATAAACATATTTGTGAACCAATGTTTTATTTGTATTTTACTGGCAATTGATACTAAGAAATTCAAAACATGGAACAATTATGTGAAGATTTCATTTAATTTTTCTAAAATTAATTGATATTACTCCAGATATAGATGAACCTTATTATTTATAAATTACATTAGAATAGAATCATTTAGTCATCTATTATTTATTAAGCATCTACTCTGTTCCAAGCACTTTAAGTAGTAAGGGTAAAAAATGAAAAGACAAACTCTCTATTACTCCATCACCACCAAAAAAAAACCACAGTCCTTCAAGTTCATTGATTAATGATGAGACAACATGGAAACAATTATGTATAAATAAGATATATACGGTTCAGTTAGGGATAGTCTCAGAGGGAAGTTGTACTAGGTTTAAGTAGTATTGGGAAAGGATTTCTTGTGGTTGGGGACTTTAGCTGAGACTTGAAGAATCTGAGGAAACTAGAAAACAAACAGGAGGGAGAGAATGCCTGACATGAATGATAACTTGAAAAACTTCCTAAAATGGAAAGAGGGGATGTTATGCAAAAGGAACATCCAGGAGGCCATTGTTCCTGGATTGCAGAAAACAGAAGTATGTGAGGTGTAAAAAGATGGAAAGGTAGAAACTAGATTATAGAGAGCATTAAAAACTAAATGGAAGATTTTGAATTCAATCCTGGAGGGAATAGGGAACAACTCAGACAGATGTGGAAGCTTGGGAAGTAGCAATCAACATGAATTAAAACAGAAGATTGGTCTAACCTTCTGTCGCATTATAGAGATAATGTAACACAGTACCTAGGTCCAAGACTCAGTCAGAAAGGTATGAGCTTAAATCTTGTCCATGAAACTCACTAGCTATATAATTATCACTTCCTTTCTCTGAGACACTTTGACTTGAGTAAATGGTGAAAATGAGAAACATCTTAGTGTAGTGGATAGAGGACTGACCTTGAAGTCAAGAAAAACCGGGTTCAAGTTCTGTTCCAGATTTATATACTAGTTCTATGACCCTGGGCAAGTATGCCTCTTAAACCCCTAAATTACATAGGTAACTCTTTAAGATTACAAATAAAATAAAGAATAAAAAAATAAAGAAAGAATAAAGAAATAAAGAAAAGATGAAGAAAGGAAAGGAAAAAAGGAAGGAAGAAAAGAAAGAAGGAAGAAAGGGAAGGAAGGAGAGAGAAAGGGAGGTTAGAAGAAGGAAGAGGAGAAGGAAGATGAATGACAACAATGACAGTGGGAACAAGGATGGGGACCACAAGGATGATAAGAAAGATAGGAAGAAAAGAAAGGAAAGCAGGAAACTTCATGGAGTTACTTAGGGTTTAAAAGAAATATGTTGAACCAGAGAACCAGACTAGAAACTAGGTAGAAGGTGAAGAGAGAAAACTTAAAAATCAGAGCTGGCCAAAATAGAATGAACTTTCTCAGAAGCTACTTCAAGTGGAATATAGGTGACCATCTGTCATGTTGGAGAATTTCTCTTCAGGTATAGGTTGAATTAGATGCCTGGAGGTCCCTTCCAATCCTGAGACTTTAAGTGACTTGTAAATAAGGTAAAAGGCCAAAAGTATTAGCAGTTATAGTTCATTAAGGCAAACACCAGAAACCTTTGGAAGATTTAATAGATGATATATTTAAGAATTGTGATCTCTAGCAGTGTATAGAATATGTGCCTTAATGCCTCATAGTTCATAAAGTCAGCACTATTGTAATATTTGTATGTTACATGTGTCTTATAAACAACAACAGCAGCTAGTGATCAATAAGTATCTACCTTGTGCCTGGGACTATTCTAAGCAATGGTGATACACACCTCAACGTATCCTATCAGCTACTATTATTGGAGTACAGCAGTAAGGAAGAAGATCAGACCATAAATTACCTTAGTAAAGGGATCTCCCCAATGAGGAAGTTCCTATCAATGCAAGTTGACACATTCTTGGCATTGAAAGGTTATATTTCTATCATGTAGTCATATGATCAGTGTATAGGAGAGTCATGGGACTTGGTGTTTTCCTGGGCTTGAGGCTAGGTTTCTATCTACTGTGTCACAAAACTTTCACTTTTTTCTTTTGAAAGTAGAAGTAATGGAGGTTGATTGCATTGTCAGTCTACAATGATGAAGCAGGTGAAGTTAGACTTAAGGGTTGTATTAGGGATGTGAATGATATGTGGAAAGGACTGTTTCAGAATGACCAGTCCAGAAATGGATTGAACTGGGGAGAGATGGGTGTCAGGGGAAAATATTGGGAGATTGTTAATAATTGTTAATAATAATAATTGTTTAATAATCTTAAATGGGTGGCAGTGTGAGTGCAGAAAAATAGACAAATTATAGAAATAATTTGAAAGCAAAAACATCAAACATGGTGAAAGAAGGTAGAGAATCAAGTGTGCAAACCAGGAAGAAAAAAGTCAAAGAAGTAGGAGAACTAAGAGAGTTTTAAATAAACCATGAAATTCAATGTCATCAAATGTCTCATAAACATCAAAGAGAAAGAGAGCTGAGGAAACAAAAAAGTTTTGGGGATAAATTGGAATAAAACTAGTTGCTTAATCTAGTAGAAAGTGGCAATCACAAATAGAAAGTGAGGTCAAGAAATTTGGATGAATTTATATCCCACAGTTCTGAAGGAATTACAGATATGAATTGAAACTATTGCCGGCAATTGTCTGGAATTGTGAAATTCTAGACACATATTAGAAGAGAGCTAGCTTTGGAGTCAGGCAGTTCTTTCTCTGACAAGGCAAAATGCTAAGCCCCCCAATCCCCTAAACAATTTTGTAAGACCACACATCCCAGGGAAGTGCTTATTTACAATTGGTAGGAGGAGTTTCTTTTTAGACTTCTCTATCCTAATGGTGTAACTCAAACAGAAATGGAAAAGGAAACTAATCTATGTGCAAAGATCACTGCAGGCACCATCATACTAACAATTTTAAAAGTCATTATTATCTTTGTTTCATTGTTTTTTTTTAAATTTATTTTGTTATATATATATATATATATATATATATATATATATATATATATATATATATATATATTTTGCAATTCTATTTTAATCTGGTTAGATTCAGGAGTATTGTGGACCCCATGTGGCCAGCAACAGCATCATGTTTGAAGCTTCTGCTCTATAAGATCTACCCATCTTTAAAGACCTACCTTACCACCCACCATGAAGTTTTCTTTGACTCCTACAGATGAAAATGATTTCTTACTCCTCTGATCTCATGGCATTTTATATTTGTCTAATGAACTTAATTTATATTATATAGGGGCAAATCCAGCCTCAGACACTTAATAATTCCCTAGCTGTGCGGCCTTGGGCAAGCCACTTAACCCCATTTGCCTTGCAAAAACCTATAAAAAAAAGTCATCACACTTGTTAAAGATAAACTCCTTTAAGGCAGGACCCATATCTTATTTTTCTTTGTGTTTTTCATGGTGCTGCACATAGAATCTTGCATAAAGTGGATGCTTTAATTAATTCATACATTGTATTAATAAATAAATACACATGACTTCTATATTACTAATAGCATTAGGCAAATAATAAAAACTAAGTAAATACACAATTACAAATATATGATCTTGATCTTCATGTTTAAGACATCGGTTTGATACCTTGAATCTAATTCTTGACTGCTTCTTTGCATCATGAATTGGTTTTTTATGTTTGGACCTTGACCTTGATCCAGACATAGAAGCTTAGCAAGGGAAGTCAGAATCATAAAACAGTGAACATTCTACAGTGCCATCCCATTGTCCACTATATATAATCTAAACTTCCTTTTTATAATAATAACAGCATTCCTCACTTCTCTCTTATTCAATCTAATAACTTTTCATATTTGCTGTAAAATAGTTCTATCATTCTATCTAAACTAATTTGCTAACTCTTGTTTTTACATCTGTATCTTTATATTTAAAAAATTAAATTTTATTTATTTTTTCAATTACTATAAAGATAGTTTTCAACAATCATTTTTTGTTAGGTTTTGAGTTTCACATTTTTTTTCTCTCTCCCTCCCTTCCCTCCCTCTTCTCCTTGAGAGAAAGCAATCTAATATTGGTTATACATATATAACTATTGTAAACATATATCCATATTAATCATGCTGTGAATGAAGAATCAAGTGAAAAAGGGAAAAATATGAGAGGGGTAAAATAATACATAACAAATTTTAAAAATTGAAAATAGTAAGCTTTGGTCTGCATTCTTCTGATTCTGCTCACCTCACCCAGTATCAGTTCATGCAAGTCTTTCCAGGATTTTCTGAAGTCTTGTCCCTCATGATTCCTTATAGAGCAATAGTACTGCATCACATTTATATGCCACTATTTGTTCAATTATTCCCCAATTGATAGGAATCCTCTCAATTTTCAATTCTTTGCCACCACAAAAAAGAACTGTTTAAATATTTTTTTTACATGTGGGTCTTTTCCCCCTTTTTTATGATCTCTTTGGGATGTGTATCTAGTAGTGGTATTGCTGAATCAGAGAGTATGTACAGTTTTATTGCCCTTTGGGCATAATTCTAAATTGCTCTTCAGAAAGACTGGATGAATCAACTCACAATTCCATCAACAATATATTAGTGTCCCAGTTTTCCCACATTCCCTCTAACATTGATCATTTTTCTTTTTTGTTGACCAATTTGAAAAGTGTGAGGTAGTACCTCAGATGAATTTCAATTAGCGTTTCTCTAATCAAAAATGATTTAGAGCATTTTTCATATGACTATAAATAACTTTAATTTCTTCATTTGTGATGTGCCTGTTAATACCCTTTGATCATTTATCAATTGGAAAATGACTATATTCTTTTAAATTTGCATGTCTTTAGATTTGCTCTCATTCCTTCCTAGAGTACTCTCTTCCCTACTCTCTGTCATCTACATTATAAATCTATCTCTTTCTTGTTTTCTTTCTCTGTGAAGGATCAGAACAATAAGCACCTGAGATTCTTCCACACCACATCAGGAGATCTTTGGGAATACAATGACTTGCAGATAAAAAGAAAGGTCAGTAATGAGTCAGACTGATTTATGAAGGGTAAGAGGTAAGTTGTGTATGAAATGAAGTCATTCACCAAGCTGTAATGCACCAAGTTTGGGGAGGACAAGAGGCAAAATTGCTGATCAGACAAGAAATTAGAAAAACGTTGGGGCACAGGGGTTGAATGTTCAGTAGTGAAAAAGATTAGTTACCATATTGTTCATAGAGATTTATGGGCAAAGAGGCATTTCCACATTATGAAAGCAACACAACAGTATCCAGGAGAGCAAACAGAAACAAAGAGAGAAAAGCCAGGTAATTACTATGACAAAGACATTTGTCTGAACTTAAGCAAGAATTCTCATTTTTTTTTGGTCAAACTCAAGGAATGGAGTATGCCCCAAGTGTTTTAAGCCAGTACATAGTGGGTTAGCCTAAGTGTCCTGTTTCAGATGAAATGCAGAAGTGGAGTGTTCTCACTTCTGTCATCATCCATCAGCTATGATTGGAGAGAATTGGACACCTTTCTTTAAATTCAAACTTTAAAATAATTTCCTTCAGAAAAAGCTTTCTTTCCAAGTTCTAATTCTCTTCTCTCTCTGCTCCTTGACATTCCCTAAGGATTTGGATGACCATCTTGTGCTTTAATATTTTTAATACATATATTTTCATTATGTTTTATCAATTTTAAGTAACTTTTAGTGTGAATTCCACTCTCTCTCTTAGATTATAAACTCCTGAGGAAAGAAGCATCATTGTTTTCTAATTTGTACCTCTTAGAATTTGTAGCACAGTAGGTGCTCACTTGATGCCTGCTGAATGAAAAGAAAATCTAAAAGATACTTAGTCTCTCCATTATGTTTTTGATTTTTCCAGGGAGATGGGAGGTTAAGAAAAGAAATCATCTTTTCCATCACATCAGCTGCAACCACTTTCATTACTGCCATGATAATGCCTGGAGGGCAAAGGCATCGTCAATCACTGGCAAGTCTGCTGCAGAACTCAGTCAATAGACTATTCATAATTCTATTCAAGGTCTACTTCTAGTCAAATGAAGTTCCCTACCCTCATCTTGATCTCACCTTCTCCAAGGCAGCCGTTCTGGAATGGATTAATGCGGTGAATTAAACTGAAGATTTTTTAAAATTATCACTGATATGTAGAAACGCAGTTGAAGGTCTATGCTTTCAATGATGGGTAAAATCTAAAGGAATTAAATCATTTCAATCACAAGATTTTATCACTTTGAGGAAATATGAATGATCAACCTAGCAAATTCTCAAAATAGTTATTTTTGTTACTTTAATTTTACCAACATTGACTTTTATGCTCCAAACCCAGAGTTTGAACTAAGAAAACATAAGGAAATAAAATCACAGTAGGCACTAACTTTGATCAAATAAGGTTTCTTCATTGTTTATAATTTAAGATATATTAGGCAGTGCTTCCAAATAACTCCAAATTACTATTTGAGTCTTTTTAAAATAAGAAACACTATATAAATTTTAAATACTTTATTTAAAAAAAACAAATACCTCCTCCTGATCTATGAATTTATCAGAAGTCCAGATGGACATGCCAAATTGTCAAACATTTAACTCTAAGGAATAGTATTTCCCAAAGCTATGAACTTGAAGATTCCTTTTGCCCTCACAAGAAATTTATAGAATCTTCACTCTGTTTATATTAATAAATATCCTACTAGTTCTTTCAATTTATGAGTGAAAAGAGTACAATATTTTAAGAAAGGGCACCTAAATCTTATTTTAGCCAGTTTCTACCCATGTGACCTTGGATAAGTTGCATAACATTTCAGGAATTCAGCTTCTTTATTTATAAAATATTGAGAAAATAGTAGTATCTCCAAGATGCATTTCACATGTTATCATATTTTTTGGTCAAGAATCATGACACTCAATATTCAATAAGTAAATAATATATGGAGAGTAAATTGGTCATTACATTATGTTACTGGAAGATAAAGCACTTATGGCCTAACAGTGCTTAATATAAACTTTCATTGTTTTGTTAATAATGTATAGTTTCACTTTCACCTTCACCTTAATATATTGGTTCTATCCAAGGAGAGTGTTACAAATTCTAACCTATCAAGGTTATCTATAAAGGGATCAGGAAATCACAGTGATGGAAAAGTATCTCTCCCCAAAGTCTCAAGGATTGTCTTGTGCATGTGCGCGTGCACACACACACACACACACACACACACACACATACAATTAGGGTGGGATGAAGCCTTAATTTAGCAAATTGGTTAAGTTTAGGGATTACTGTTCATTGCATAGATTTAAAGCTGGAAAAGACTAAATCTCATCTAGACCTACATTCTCATTTTATAGATGAGAAAACAGAATAGAAGAGAAGTTTAATGACTTGCATATAGTTCCAAAAGTTGAAGAGTATGAAATGAGATTTGAACTCATATTTTCTGACTCCAAAGTCAATCCATCTTTCATTAAACCACACTGTCATTTTTTAATAAGTGAGACAAAAATGACACAGAAAATCAGTTTAATAATTCCATGCCTATACTATATTTCACTGAATAATTTGCATGTTTTATTTTGAATTTAATATATTATTTTGATATAAATATTATTAAATTTTATTTAAGGAGAACTCATTCTTTTTTTTATTCAACAAGTATTTGTTGAATGAACTAATTTGTGTATCAGATGCTGAAGGGGATACAAAGAAATGCAATTGTATTGAAACAACTAACTATCCAAATTAGGAAAATAGGAAAAAATTGGTAGTATGTAAGCCATCATATGATAAAATGTCTTGATTCAAATCACAAATGCTTTGGAAGTTCAAAGAAAGCCAAAAGCATAATTTTTAAAGTAGGTTTTTAAAAAACTTTTTACTGGATATCTTCATGTGATTTTTATAGATATACAATAGGAAAATTTATCCTAGTAAAATATAGCTTCAATTGTATAATGACAATGATAAAAATTATGATTCATTTAATTAAAATTCAATTTACAGAAAACAATTGTGGGGAACTCATTTAATTAAGCAAATTTAAACTTGCATGGACATCACAACTAAAGCTAACACTCATCAACTATTAGGTTGTATCTCTGTTGTTAATTTTTGTGCTTAACCTAAAGATATAGCATTTTAAAATATGACATTATTACAAGTTCATGGCACATCAACAATGTTTAGCATACTTAAACTTGAGAGAAGGCGATTAAGAGGAAAAAGTACAAATTATCAACAATTTATTAAAGAGTCCTATGTTCTTTCCTCACTTAAATAGGTTAAAAAATGTATTTTTAACTCAGGTACAATTTACTGATGACTGATAGATATCAAGCAATTACCTGACTTTAGTTCTGGCAATCTGTATGTCTAAGTATCTAGATATTATATAGGAAATTTTTATTATTAAATAGAGACAAACAACATTTTGTAAAATAGAGATTTTTCAGTCACTCTTACAAGATATAACACGATGATAAAACAAACAGTAAAATACATGTTTTACATAGATCTGTATAGATTTACAGTGTTTACTGAAATTTTTTTAGAAGGGTTCATATGGGTGAATAACATGAAATTCTTCTACCAGTCATTTAATTTTATTTTCTATTTAAACAGATTGTTATTTTCTACTAAAGTCCACTAGAAATCAGTTCTACTATTTATGGAGTAGTAATCTAGCTATGAAATTACCATATTTTGTTAAACAAGAGTGAATCAGGCTAAAGGTATTTTGAGTTGCATTTATTAAAAATTCAAAAGGAAACTATAAATATCATTGCTTGCAAATATATTATTTTCATTCCAATCCAGTTTGAATAGAGGAAAATTTTTTTCAACTTTCTATTTTCTATTTTTATTTCAGCTTAGTTATTATAATGAGTGGAAATAATAGACATATGAATATTTCCTAAACCAGTATGAATTACTAATTACTTTTCACAGTTCTGAACTATAGAATTTAACTCCAGACAATAAATCTGAAAGGAAAAACAAAACTACCCACAAAACTTTTATGGAAACTGACAGCATGCTGTATATGTCCTTTGACTGGGCAAGTGTCTGGTACTGATATGTGGGGTTTCAAATCTATCTGGTCATAGTACCAAATATAGAATATGTCAAATTCTACTTACACTCAAGGAACATCCTTCACTTTTTCTTTAAGAAATTTTATCAGTAAGCAGTACATTCCAATTCTAAGGTAAAATATTTTAAGGCAAGCTAGATACTTCCTGCAATTAAAAGTCATTTAGTAGAGGTCATTTATTTTTTTAATTATTGAATTAATAGGCATTAGGAAACTTGGCTTCTACTCTTGCCTTTGTTACTTAATAATTGTTTATAATGAACAGGTCTCACAATACTTCATTTAAAAAAATGGTATGGGAATCAAATGAGATAATAATTAGAAAATCAATTTGAATTTTTTCAAAGTTTTATTAATGATTTTATTAATGACAAGAATAATATGATGTGCTTTGATTCAACTCCTAAAACATAAAATTATGGAGATAATGCCATCATCCAATGAGAAACATCAAATCTACTTGATGCTGTTAACTTAAGCATTGCCTTAACTTGAATGATTAATTAAAAAGGAAGTAATCAATTTTAGATGGCAGTCTTCTTTCTCATTGAATTTAAATTAGGTGAGTATGCCTTGGACTAACATGCACCTGATTTCTGTGACATCCCTAGCACTATCCCAGTGGAATCTCATGCACTCGGACCAAATTGTCCAAATTGCAAAAATGTCTAGCTGTAGCTCTGACTGTTACAGTATAAAACTAAAATAACCATTTGCTTCAGATAAAATATTAATTCAATTTATTTTGTATCAAATATGTCAAAGCCCTACTGCTATATTGAAGAATTTTAGGGATTATGAGATAATAGCTTTGACACAAGGGAAGTGCACACCTAGGATTACTGTGAAAGAACATTGTGAAGTCCCTTAGTCATTGGAGATAAAATGATTGACATAGTGGGACCAGTCATAGAGAATATAAGGTTATAAGGGGAAATAAGTCAGTCATCATTTATTGCACGCTTATTACATGCCCTAAACTCTGGAGGTCACAAAAGAAAAAAACAACCTGGTCCTTGCCTTCAAGGAACTCCCATTCTAATTTGGGAGACATCAGGTAAATAACTAGCTTCCTACTAGCTATTTTCATTTTAATGGAAGGTAATTTCACAGGGAAGGCACTGGTAAAATACATTTGTGCTGAGTCAAATAAGGTAAGAACTTGAAAGGAGATCATTTAAATGGAACGGGCAAGGAAAATAGAGAATGTAAGAAACCATGGAGTAATCAGTAGTATGAGACAGTGACTGTTTAGGTCAATAAACATTAACTTAGTAATCTATTTACTAGGTAGAAGAGAATGACAAAAATGAATATATCTACAGAAGAATTATTTCAATAATTTTAATTTGTTACAGGAAATTTTAATTTTTTTGTTGCATAGCACTGGGGATATAAATGCAAGCAAACATAAAGGCAGAATTTGCCATCCAGAAGCTTACACTAAATAGAAGGGAGTTGAAAAGGGATAAAGTGGGTGGGAAGCAAAGGTACCTGCCTTTGCTTATGCAAATCTTAAGAAAGAAGCAAAGTTAGGGAAAGTAAGTCAGTGACTAAGAATTTAAGAACCTATTATGTGCAGAGTTTAGGACTAGGAATATAAAAAGAGACAAAGCACTTTATTCCCAAGGAATTTAAAGTCTTGTGAAGGAGACAACAAACAAATATGCACCAATAAACTATAGGGAGGAAAAATAAGAAATAATAGAAAGAAATACTGGAATTAATAATGGTTGTACAAGTTAGGATTTTAGTGGGAACTTGAAAAAAGTCAAGAAGTAGTTATGAGAGCAGAGGGGTATAAAGAATGGTTAAAATTTAGGTTCCAGGGGCGGCTAAGTGGTGAAGAGGATAGAGTTCTGGCTCTGGAGTGAGGAGGACCTAAATTCAAATCCAACATTTAATATTCACCTGTGTGACCTTGAACAAGTCACTTAACCCCACTGCTTTGCAAAAACCAAAAAAAAAAAAAAAAATAGGTTCCAGGAGGAATGGGGGAAGGCCTCAGTACTGGTGAAGGAAGTTTTCAGGGTGACAAGGTAGCTGAAAAATGGTGATACATTATACATTGTTCAATGTATAATCTTCCATGAACAGTCAAATAATAAATTGGGTTTGACACAGGGTTGATAAAAGGGCGAGTATAATATATCTGGTGGAAGGGTATGAAACCTTTCAGGATTGATGAGAGTGTATTTAGTGGTACACAGTGTAGTTGTGAATGGAACATTCTAAGAGCAAACATTTAATTTAAATTAATTGCTTTCCATTGTCCTATGCTTAGAAACATTCTTTCCCACTGGAACACTTTTAACCACAGTTTCTTTCTTTTCTTTAGGCTTTTTTTTTTTAGGTTTTTGCAAGGCAAATGGGGTTAAGTGGCTTGCCCAAGGCCACACAACTACGTAATTATTAAGTGTATGAGACCAGATTTGAACCCAGGTACTCCTGACTCCAGGACCAGTGCTTTATCCACTACGCCACCTAGCCGCCCCTTAACCATAGTTTCTTTAGGACTGCTAGACTTATTTTGCTTACAGGTCTTTCACTGTCAACTTTTATAGAACTACAACACATGAAGATTAGACTAGGGTTCTGAAGACACATATCCCTAGTAAGTGGCAGACACTCCTATTATGCTAATGGCCTATTTTTGATAGAGCCATTATAGATAACACTATTCATGTCATTGTATCTTAAAGAAGAAACCATGTTAGAATCTTCAAACAAGCATCTGGAAAATAATCAGTTTATGACAGAATCAACAGGAAGAGATGTGTAGCAAAATATATGTTGTCAAATCAATTTTTAAAGAGAAATTCAGGGGTGGCTAGGTGGGCGCAGTTAATAGAACATGGGCTCTGGAGTCAGGAGTACCTGAGTTCAAATCTGGTCTCATACACTTAATAATTACCTAGCTGTGTGGCCTTGGGCAAGCCACTTAACCCCATTGCCTTGCAAAAAAAAAAAAAAAACCCTAAAAATAAAAAAGAGAAATTCAATTATATAGGGTGGCAATGGGGAATGATGAAAATATCCCAGTATATTGCAAGGTTGTAGTTATTCTCAAAGACAACCATTATATCAGGGATGTGGAATGCAAGTAAATTGGTTTTAAGTAAGGGTGGGCTGTGCAAAGTCACCAGTCTTACTTTTCTCTTCCAAAGATATGGATCAGGTTGATTGGAGATAGTCCTGAATGTAGTCACTGCAAGAGCAAAGCTATGTAGAAGGTTGTTTATTGGTGGGAGTGGTAAAAGAGGAAAGGCAAAAGAAGTGACCTGCTAAGAAATTCAAATGAGGAATTTCCCAGGTTTATTGGGTGGGGCAAGTGAGTTATCTACTAGCTTTCTAGTTTAATGAGTGATCTTATGAAGCAATAAAATTTATAGTTTCTATATTGTTGAAGAGGTATACTTGTTGAAGTCCTGCAAATTTTTCATTTCCTTGATTATGTACTCTAGCTGAGGCAGTGTTTGTAATCAACAGCTTTGATAATGTAGATAGAGATAGAACTGACTGCTATTTTGAGACCAGGAAGGCATAAATTTCTGAATTTTATTTTGATTTTTCTTTCCTATTGTAGAGCATTCCCAATGAAAAGGAAGATGGTTAAGACAGAAAAGTCATTCAGTCTTAGAGCTGGAAGGGACCCTAGAGAGGATTTATAAATATCATTTTATCCAAGTCCATCATTTTATAGATAGGGAAACTGAGGCACAAAGGTTTAAGTTACTTGCTCAGAGGCATGAGTTAGTAGGAACTGTTTTCCTAGAATCCAAGTCCTGGTTTTTTCCTAAGAGCTAGACTAAAGTTTGATTTTTATGACTTAAATTTTTAAGATAACAATGTAATTCAGACTTGGTCTATTTGCTAGCATTGGTAGATCACAGAGAATCAGGCAAATGAGCCAATTAACCTCAAGAAAAATGAACTTGATGGAACTATCTGATGGATATTGAAAAGGATCTGAGGATAATGGAGAGGTCCATGGAATTTCTTTTTTTTTTTCTTTTTTGGCTCATAATATTTCAAAGACAATGAATGCAGGTGTAATGCCTATTAGCAAATTAGTTCCTTCTGTTCTAAGTATAATACAAAAGGAAAAGAGGGGAATATAAAAAACACAACGAAATAAATCTTGACTGTCCCAGATATGATTAACTTTGCTTCATTATCTTTTTATTTTTTTATATTTTTTTGAGAAAAGTAAAGGAGATTCTCTTTTTATCCTCCTTGCCCTCGGATCTCCTGCTCTGCCCAGAAGGACTGCTGAAAAAATTATTATCAAATCCCATGAAAATCTTTTCTCATGAGAACAAGGAAAGTCAAAATTTACTTAACTGGAATCCAATAAAAATTCATGCCAATTATAAATCTCTCTCATGACAGATTTCAGATTACTTACCTAAGCACAAAAAATTATAATGAGGCATCTAAGTACTGTTAAAAAGAGGGGTCTGTGTATGTGTTTGTGGGTGTGCGCTTATGTGTATGTATATCTGTGTTTGTATTCATGTGGTTGAGGATAAAAAGGTAAACAAATCTGTGCTCTTAATTATCTCAGAATAATGCTCCTCATTTCATTCATTGGTCCCTACCAGTTAGTAGGGGAATAGTGGGAAAAGATAGAAGATAGGTAGAAGGCAACATAAAGTTCTGTTCTAAGCTTTACTTGAGAACATTTTATTCTTAGTTTT